>NC_088814.1:15366590-15462056 GCF_011386835.1 Chrysemys picta bellii | reverse complement strand
CCACATCCTTCTTGTAGTGTGGGGCCCAAAACTGGACACAGTATTCCAGATGAGGCCTCACCAATGTCGAATAAAGAGGAACAATCACGTTCCTCGATCTGCTGGCAATGCCCCTACTTATACAGCCCAAAATGCCGTTAGCCTTCTTGGCAACAAGAGCACACTGTTGACTCATATCCAGCTTCTCATCCACTGTGACCCCTAGGTCCTTTTCTGCAGGACTGCTACCTAGCCATTCGGTCCCTAGTCTGTAGCAGTGCATGGGATTCTTCCGTCCTAAGTGCAGGACTCTGCACTTGTCCTTGTTGAACCTCATCAGGTTTTTTTTTGGCCCAATCCTCTAATTTGTCTAGGTCCCTCTGTATCCGATCCCTACCCTCTAGTGTATCTACCACGCCTCCTAGTTTAGTGTCATCTGCAAACTTGCTGAGAGTGCAGTCCACACCATCCTCCAGATCATTAATAAAGATATTAAACAAAACCAGCCCCAGGACCGACCCTTGGGGCACTCCACTTGAAACCGGCTGCCAACTAGACATGGAGCCATTGATCACTACCCGTTGAGCCCGACAATCTAGCCAGCTTTCTATCCACCTTACAGTCCATTCATCCAGCCCATACTTCTTTAATTTGGCGGCAAGAATACTGTGGGAGAGCGTATCAAAAGCTTTGCTAAAGTCAAGGAATAAGACATCCACTGCTTTCCCCTCATCCACAGAGCCAGTTATCTCATCATAGAAGGCAATTAGGTTAGTCAGGCACGACTTCCCCTTGGTGAATCCGTGCTGACTGTTCCTGATCACTTTCCTCTCCTCTAAATGTTTCATAATTGATTCCTTGAGGACCTGCTCCATGATTTTTCCAGGTACTGAGGTGAGGCTGACTGGCCTGTAGTTCCCCGCTCCTTCCTAACTGCCCCCCCAGGACCCTTGCCGCCATTCAATTCCCCTGTTCCCTGCCCTCTGACCACCCCGAGTCCTGACCCTAATCCACCCCCCCACCCTCTATCCAACACTCCCTCCCTGCCCCCTTACCGCACTGCCTGGAGATGGGGGCCACGCAGCCCGGAGTTGGGGGCCGGGCTGGAGCCATGGGCCAGTGCTGCTGGCCGGCCCGGAGTTGGGGCCTGGGCCAGAGCCAGGGGCCAGGCCGGAGCCGGCCCGGAGTCGGGACCACGGGCCGGGCTGAAGTAGGGGGCTGGAGCTGCAGGCCGGAGCCGCTGGCCAGCCCAGAGCCACGGGCTGGCCCGAAGGCGAGGGCCAGCCCGGAATCGGGGCCGGAGCCGCTGGACGGCCCGAACATGGGGGCCGGCCCGGAGTCGGAGTCAGGGCTGGAGCCGCCCGGCGCCTGAAGCCCTCCTTGCGCCCCCTGCCCCAGCTCACCTGCAGGAAGCTGCTGCTTCCTTCTCAGCCCTCCCAGGTTTCCCACGCTAACAGCTGATTCGCGGGAAGCCGGGAGGGGGAGCCTTCAGGGGAGGAGGTAGAGGCGGAGCTGGAGCCAGGTGAGCTGGGGCCAGGGGCAGGGCAGGGAGCTGCTGGAGCTTTTGTTAAATTTAAAAGCCCTTTTAGAACCGGGACAACCGGTTCTAAAAGGGCTTCTAAATTTAACAACTGGTTCCCGTGAACCGGTGGGAACCGGCTCCAGCTCACCACTGGCCAGTGCCCTTTACCACGGGGTTCTGCCCTAGCAGTACTGCCTTACTCTGGGTTTCCCCTCCCAGGGGAAGCCCCAACCCACCTTGCCTCAGTGGCTACTGCCAATCGTCATCCAGCCCCCGCTCCCTGGGGCAGACGGCAGTCTGTCATGGCCACTCATCGTTGGCAAGGGGGTAGGACCTGCTGCCTTTGCCTATTCCCAGACTGCACCTCTGTAGCCCCACTACCTCTGTAGGCCTTCAACAAGGCCTGCAGCCTGGGGTTTTACCAGGCTGGCGCTCCCCAGCTCCCTTGCCCTATTCCCCAGCACTGCTCCCATTCAGGTACCTTGCACCCCAGCAGCCAGCTCTCCCACTCCACAGCTAGAGTGAGACTGACTCAGCTCCTAGCCCCCAGCCCTCTTATCAGGGCCAGCTGAGCCCTAATTGAGCTGGCCACACCTGTGATCAGCTGCTCCCTCAGCTGCTCTCACTCCTTTTATCCAGCCACAGCCCTGTCCAGGGCTGCTTTCAACCCCTGTTCTCCAGGAGTGGGGCAACTGCCCCACTACAAATAGATTGTGTGTGTGTGTGTGTATATATACATTTTAAGCTCTTGACAACCCTAAAAAAAAAAATCACAGATAATTTCAAGATTGAAAAAATAGTGATTAGCAGTGTGATTAAACAATGCTAGAATATCAATTTAAATTCAGCAGGGAAGCATGTCCTCTGGATTGGTGGCCGAAGCATGAAGGGGCATACGAATGTTTATTATATCTGGCAGGTAAATACCTTGCAACACTGGCTACAACAGTGCCATGTGAACACCTGTTCTCACTTTCAGGTGACATTGTAAATAAGCAGCAGTCAGCATTATCTCCTGTAACATTTGTCTGAGCGACTGGCTGAACAAAAAGTAGGACTGAGTGGACTTGTAGGCTCTAAAGTTTTACATTGTTTTGTTTTTGAAAAAAATTCTACATTTGTAAGTTGCACTTTCACAATTAAGAGCTCGCACTCCAGTACTTGTATGAGGCGAGTTGAAAAATACTATTTCTTTTGTTTATCTTTTTTACAGTGCAAATATTTGTCATAAAAATAATATAAAGTGAGCTCTGTACGCTTTGTATTCTGTGTTGTAACTGAAATTGATATATTTGAAAATATAGGAAAATACCCCCAAATATTTATAAGAAGTTTAAATTGGTATTCTGTTATTGCTTAACAGTGCGATTAAAACTGCAGTTAATTGCAACTTTTAAAATCTAGTTCATTTGTTTTGCATTAATCGTTTGTGTTAACTGTGATTCCTGGATAGCCGCAATATACATCTATTGAGGAGTTAGCTCAGTTCCTGCAGGACAGGTCCATCAATGGCTATTAGCTCTGGGTGTCCCTAGGCCTGTGACTGCCAGAACCTGGGACTGCACGACAGAGATGGATCACTCAATAATTGCCTTGATGTGTTCATTCGCTTTGAAGCAGCTGGCATTGGTCACTGTTGGCAGACAGGACAGTGGGCTAGAGGGACCATTGGTCTGACCCGGCCTGGCCGTTCTTATACGGGCGTATACATGCAGAGAGATCTGTTCCCTCACCACCGAAATGCAGCCCCCATTGCGGTCACGGGGAAGGGAGCAGCTGTTTTGCAGCGCTCAGCTACACTACAGAACTGGTTAGGACAGGAAAGAAGGATCTTCTTAAGGTGGGAGATGGTAAGGGGATGGTGAGTGCCATCACCCAGCATGGGAACCGATCAGAGCTCCCCAACTCATTCCAAAACTAGAGATCTGAAGTGAACTTAGGGTTTAGAGCTCCTATCACTCCTCCACCAGCTCAGAGGGGGGAGCACCACCTGGTGAATCAGCACCCCATTTTCTGCTGCACTGCCAGGTCTCCCTCCGCAGCCCACGCAGAGCCAACCTTAGCATGGGGCGCTGCCAGGAGCGCAGCGTGAAGTGGCAGGACTCCCCCCAGCAATGGGGCGGAGGGTCAAATACCCAGACCCCAGCCACAGCCCAGCCACAGCCCAATCCTTGTGGCAGCACGCTACGGGAGAAGCTCGGCTGCTGTATCCTGGCCAGCTCGCCTGGGGACTTGCCAGCCTCTCTGGGGGGAGGGGAAAGACTCCTCTGTGGGTGAGGGCTTTGAAGCTGTCCTGGCTACCAGCTCAGTGAGGATCGTCTGCCAGCTGTAGGCAGAGCCAAACGGAGCAGTTGGGCCTAACTACGGAGTGTGACGGGTTGGATCACAGAAACCCCCTTGGGAACTGCCAAGTGATGTGCCAAGACTACTTCTGCCCCTGCTCTCCCTGCCAGCCTGGGACCCCAGCACCCTGTCTGGCTGAGACACGCCCGTCTGCTCCAACACAGGCCCAGGGTCTGAATTACTTGCCCCAAAGCTGCAGACTTAACTGAAAGCAGCTCTCAGAAGTGTTCTTGTCTTTAACACTCAGATGCCCAACTCCTAATGGGATCTAAACCCTAATAAATCCATTTTACCCTGTATAAAGCTTATACAGGGTAAACTCATAAATTGTTCACCCTCTATAACACTGATAGAGAGGGATATGCACAGCTGTTTGTCCCCCAGATATTAGCACATACTCTAAGTAAAAAGTGATTTTATTAAATACAGAAAGTAAGATTTAAGTGGTTTCAAGTAGTAACAGACAGAACAAAGTGAATTACCAAGCAAAATAAAATAAAACACGCAAATCTAAGCCTAATGCAGTAATACAACTGAGTACAGATAAAATCTCTCTCTGAGAGATGTTTCAATAAGTCCCTTTCACAGACTGGACACCTTCCTAGTCTGGGCACAGTCCTTTCCCCTGGTCCAGCCCTTGTTCCAGCTCAGGTGGTAGCTAGGGGATTCCTCATGATGGCCGCCCCCTTTGTTCTGTTCCACTCCCTTATATATCTTCTGCATAAGGCGGGAATCCTTTGTCCCTCTCGGTTCCCCCCCCCTTCTCAATGGAAAAGCACCAGGTTAAAGATGGCATGGATCCTGCACTGGTGCCGCTGCCTCGCGGCAAGGCCCTCGTCCCACTGGGGAGGCACTATCCACTCTAGTAGGCCAGCCTCTCGCAGGGGCCGGAACCAGCTGGGGGGTGCTAGCTGAATGGTGCTGAGTTCTGGCCGTGCGTACGGCTGAGCTCGCCCACCGTCAGGGCCGGAAAGAGCCAGGACAGGATGGGGCGTACGGCTGGCAGATGCAATGGGAGCCTGCAAAAGGTGAGACGCGCCCAGGAGTCAGAGGTGCCTTGGCTAAGGAGCTGGGGAGCCTGTAGGTAGCGTGTGAACTGCTCACCTTTCTGCCCTGTTCCACAGGTGGCGAGTGGGGGGTCATGCAGGGAAACGGATGGAGAAGTCCATCAGAACCAGCCGAAGGACATGCTGCTATCTGCTATGTCACCCAACCTCTGGAACTCCCAGCTGTAGGGAGCCAAAAGGCAAACTGGCTAATAAGGTGAATCGGGTCCCATGAGAGGGGAGTCAGCCTGGAATCACCATCCCATTATGTCAGTACCACACAGGTGAGGGCTTCCCCAGCCCCTCCCTAGTGGGTCAAGCGCTGGCTATTACTCAGGCAGGATACTGCATTAGGGACAGCTGGGAGTCTGCTGAGCTAAGAACACCCTGCACCAGAAAACACGGACTCCAGCCGGTCTCCACATGGAGCTGGGAGGGCTGGAGAAGATGCAGGGTCAGTGGTAAGGTGTCAGCAGGCCAGCGCTCTGTGTGAGAGAGCTGGGCCAAAGGGCTGGTCTGCTGTGAGGGGGGTGATGCTCTACACAAAGGGAGATAACTAGTCACACTCGGACAGTCGCCACTGTTACAAAATGGTGATAACGCTTGTACAAAGTGGGCCTTGTATGGTATCAATGGAAAAGTTATACACCGCTAAGTATGAGCTGGTTTAAATCCATCTTTGTACATGAACCTAACAGGGTCAGCGCCCATCTCTCACGAGCTCCCCCTTCTGGTCAGCTGTGAGCCCGCTGTTTCTTAGTTCTTGGAATGGGATGGCACCCATCTCTCATGAACGCCCCCTCTGGCCGATGGTTTCTTCAGCAGGTCTTCAGTAAGTCAGCTCTCTGGCCAAGTCTCACACACTGTCTGTAGGTAGACCAGAACAAACAAACCACTCCAGGGTATACAGTCTTTACCTTCCACCACGGCTTCTTCCCTGAAGACACTGCCCTCTATACCAGTCCAACAGGGCCCATCGTGGTACCCTCCATTGATGTGTCCTTTCCAGCAGCCCCCGCCCCGGGCTCAGTCTTCACCCAGACCAGCAGGGCTCATCATGGTACCCTTGCTTGGTCTGGCTAGGTCAGGTGCTGGCAACCTTTCAGAAGTGGTGTGCCGAGTCTTCATTTATTCACTCTACTTTAAGGTTTCGCGTGCCAGTAATACATTTTAACGTTTTTAGAAGGTCTCTTTCTACAAGTCTGTATTATATAACTAAACTATTGTTGTATGTAAAGTAAATAAGGTTTTTAAAATGTTTAAGAAGCTTCATTTAAAATTAAATTAAAATGCAGAGCCCCCTGGACTGGTGGCCAGGACCCGAGTAGTGTGAGTGCCACTGAAAATCAGCTCGCGTGCCGCCTTTGGCACACGTGCCATACTTTGCCTACCCCTGGGCTAGGTTCTGGGCTCAGTCCTTGCTTGGTCCTCACTGGCAGCCAGGAGCTCCTTCTTAGCTCCCCCGTCTTCGGCAGCCTTCCCTGGGCTCAGTCCTGCCTGCACTGAGCTGTCTATGGTCCTGCTGCTCTTCCAGCCAGTCAGGAACCCAGTTCTCCCTCTTCCAGCTCTAAGCAGCAACTGATTGCTCTGTCTCTGCTGCTTCATTTTATAAGGCCCTCCTGGCCCCTGATTGGCCACTCCAGCAGCACCTCTGATTGGCTGTTTCCCCTGCAGCCACTCTAGGCCACCTGGAGGACTTCTCCTCTGTTCTTTTCTGGGGTGGGTGAGGCAGGGCTGCGAGGCCTCCAGCAGGAGGCCTCCGGACACAGTCGACCCCTTCCCAGTGAAGTTATGAATATTTGCTACCCGTTTGTATCTCAACCATGTTGTTTTCTTGGGTGATGCCCCAAGACAGATTTGCATCCCAGCTAGCCAGCCTGCTCGATGGCCCAACAAGGACAATCAGCTCACCCTGTGAGCCCCCTTGAGACGTTTCGGAGAGCAATGAGGCAATGGCTGCCCTGTGACTCCGTGAGGCATGTAAGGACATGTGATCTGAGAGTCCATCTTGTGCCAGTAACTTTCCAGGCACTTGGGCTGAAAACATAAAAGAGGAGACAATGACATCAGGGCTTTGTCTTCATTCCTGCTCCACACCTTTGAACAAAGCTTGACCCCCCAGTCTAATGGGTGAACCAGAGAGATGTATTACAAGCTAGCAGACTTACCATCACTACGATGAACATGACCTGCAGACTCTGAAATCCCTTGGAATCTATTTGATTCCTTTAGCCATTTAAAACTCTCTTCTTTTTTTATTAATAAGCCTCTAGTTATAGTTCTCCTAAAGGACATGGCTACTGTGTGGTATTTGGTAAGATCTAAAGTCTATATCTATTAACCCGGGGAGATTGGCTGATCCTTTGGGATTAGAAGAACCATGTGTATGATGACAGGTCTCACCCGCAACTACACACCACACAACAAAAACACCAACCCAGGACCCAAACCCTACTACAAACCCCGGTGCCACCTCTGTCCACATATCTATTCAAGGGACACCATCATAGGACCTAACCACACCAGCCACACCATCAGGGGCTCATTCACCTGCACATCTACCAATGTGATATATGCCATCATGTGCCAGCAATGCCCCTCTGCCATGTACATTGGTCAAACCAGACAGTCTCTCCGCAAAAGAATAAATGGACACAAATCTGACATCAGGAATCATAACATTCAAAAACCAGTCGGAGAACACTTCTGTCTCCCTGGTCACTCAATAACAGACCTCAAAGTGGCAATTCTTCAAAAAAAACTTCAAAAACAGACTCCAACGTGAAGCTGCAGAACTGGAATTAATTTGCAAACTAGATACCATCAGATTAGGCCTGAATAAAGACTGGGAGTGGTTGGGTCATTACAAAACCTAAACTTAATTTCCCCAATACTAATTTCTCCCTCCTGTTACTCACACCTTCTTGTCAACTGTCTGAAATGGGCCACTCATTACCACTTCAAAAGTTATTTTCCTCCCTTGATATCCTGCTGTTAATTGATGTATCTCGTTAGACTGACCTCCCACTTGGTAAAGCAACCCCCACCCTTTCATCCTTTGATACCTGCTCCTGTATTTTTCACTTCATGCATCTGATGAAGTGGGTTCTAGCCCACGAAAGCTTATGCCCAAATAAATGTGTTAGTCTCTAGGGTGCCACAAGGACTCCTCATATGTATGATGAATCTGGTGATTCAGTTTGGGGGGTGACTGCCCTGTTCTTTACCAGTCTGTCCTGCATTTGGCATTCTCAGCTGTGACCCACGCTAGGCCTGGTCACAAGGGGAACCTGCAGGAGCTCCGCAGGGATGTGGCAGGGGGACTGGGCCAGCTCTCGCCGACCATGCCCAGGCTCACGCTGCAGAAAAAGAGCACAATGCAGATCGCTGCACAGCGCAGTCCCCACACCGGTGTCCGGATCCAGCCTTGCCCCTCGGACTCTGCACATGCTCCTAGATTCTCTGTGGCCCTTGTGCCCATTCACACAGCCAGCCCCTGGGCACGGCAGGCTCTCCGAATGCATCAGAGTGCCACCCTCCCAGGCTCTTCTCCAGAGGCCCCGTGGCCTCACCCCCTGCACTGGGGCCTTGGAATGTGCAGCCTCCTGGGCAGTACAATTCAACCCCCCCCGAACGAGCCCCTGAAACATGGTGAGCTCCTTGGGGCTGCAGGAGGAAGGAATCAAAGGCTCCCCATGCCCATTATTCCCCATGCCCTGGACAGTGTCGCTGCTGGGGCAGCAGTGGGTGTAGGCCGGGGTCCAGGCTCCAGAGAAGCTCAGTTGGCAGGAGGAGCTGAATCAGGGCATCCCCCCGGTCACACCCCTCCCAGCCAGCACTGCCCACTGAGATCACTGCCCTCAGTCAATCTTCTGCTTGGGGGCAGCCGGGCTCTGGGCTGGCACAGACCCAGGGCTGATGAGGCGTCTAAAGCCGGAGAGGACACGGCGTTGGGCAGCACAGAGCAAGAGAGTGGCGTGTGCCACTGTGAGAAAAGGGGGAGCAGCCAGTCCACACCACCCCGTCGAGGCAGGAGCAATGGCCCTCGGCGATCCCCATGACGTCAGAAAAGGCTGCGTGTGCCAGGGTCTCGGGGGGAGACCTCCTGTGACAAGTGCCAGTATTGGGGCGAGCGGGTCCCTCCAGCCCATCCGGCAGCGGATGCTCTCTCGTGTCCTACCGGCCGGCCGGCGAAGCGACGGGTCGTTAGCTGCCGGGGAAGGAGTGATTTTCCATCAATCAGAGCGCATCCTGCCCAGCTGCAGTGTAATTAAGTATTGGTGCTGCCAGCCCCTTGATTACAGACCATCATGAGCGTGCTTGGCCCTGCCGGCCCCCCCGTGGGCTGAGGTGGCTGGGCGTGGGGAGCCAGCAGAGGGATGGATCAGCCAGGGATGGATCTAGGCCAGGTGGCCCTGGTTCCATCAGACCCTGGAATTGCCTCTGGCTGGGGCTGCCTGGCAGACTAGGCTGGGAGGGGCACTCGGGCTGCAAGGCCAAGGAGCCCCGGTCTACGCTGCTGCGCCCATGGTGTGTGGGCAGCCGGGGCCTGGCTGGGAGAAGACGGCTGGGGGCCGAGGAGCATGCTGGCCCGTGGGAGGGCAGACGCTGCAGCAGATCAAGCTCAGGCCCCGTGGGGGAATTCAGCTGGGCTATCTGGGGCTGAAGCTCTTCACCCCACCCCCTGGTTCTGGGCTGTCTTGCCAAGCTGCCTAGGTGAAGATGCAGCTCGGCGTGCTGGTGTCCTGAGGCCTGGTGTAGACAGGTGGGGGCCGCCTGCAGTGCTCCCCTGCCAGCCCCACAGGCTGCGGTTTCAGCAGCTCTGATTGCGAGGCGCAGCACAGCCTGTGCAGCCCGGGTCGAGCTGGGTCGAGCTGGGACCGACACGCTGCGTGAGTCGAGCAGGTGCCTTGGGACCAGAATAACGAGAGGGCAGTGATCTGGCCCCGCCCCCTTACCTCCAGCCCCGCCCCCTGGCCACACCCCTGGCATGCTCCTACACAATGCAAGGCCATGAAACCGGCCGTAGCTGCTCAGAGAATCCCCCGGAGGTGGGGGATCTGCCAGGGCACAGCCTCTGTGTGGCCGGCGTCAGTCCCTCATTCAGACCCATGCCTCTGCCCACGCGGAACCCACACACCCGTGGCCTGCACAGGTCCCTCTGCATTGGGCCCAGGGTCTAGCTGTGTCGAAGGGGGCCAGGGGGAGGCCAAGGGAGCCTACACTGGTGTGACGCACACACAGGCTTTCACTGACGGCTGCCTCCCGCTGCTCAGCCCGGGAGCGCCCAGACTTGGCTCACTGCACCCAGCACTGAGCTGCCCCCACCCCCCAGCAACACCCGAACGAGCCAGCTCCAAACCCCCAGTGCCACCCTGCCAGGCCTGACCCCTCCCCGAGCTGGGCCCAGCCCCGCTGCGCTGGGACTGTGTGTTCACCTAGTGCGGTTTGCAGAGGAGGCGAGGGCCGAGCAGGGACGGGGGCTGTGGACGTAGCACTTTGGCTGCCCACAGTCGACTGGGAGGAGGCAAAGAGCCCCAGCCAGAGAGCCTGGTACTCGACAGGCAAGTGCTGAGTGCTCCTGCACTCCCAGCCCGGCAGAGGGAGTCTCTCCACACCCGGAGCAGCCTCTGCTCCGACCCACAGGGAGTCTCTGCAGGCAGCATCCACTGGGGCAGCCATGGCCTAGCCCGGGGCTGCACGGGCACCCAACCCCCCATCTCACACACTGTCCTTAGAGCACCCACCTATTCTGCTCTAGCGCTGGTGACAGGAGCTGGGGGGCTGAGCGGTGAGCTCCGGGCTCAGCAACGTGACCCCCGGTGAGCTACAGGCTGAGCAACGTGACCCCCGGTGAGCTACAGGCTGAGCAACGTGACCCCCGGTGAGCTATGGGCTGAGCAACGCGACCCCTGGTGAGCTCCAGGCTGAGCAACGCGACCCCTGGTGAGCTACGGGCTGAGCAACGCGACCCCTGGTGAGCTACAGGCTGAGCAACGCGACCCCTGGTGAGCTACAGGCTGAGCAACGTGACCCCCGGTGAGCTACAGGCTCAGCGACGCGACCCCTGGTGAGCTCCGGGCTGAGCAACACGACCCCTGGTGAGCTACAGGCTGAGCAACGTGACCCCTGGTGAGCTACAGGCTGAGCAACGTGACCCCCGGTGAGCTCCGGGCTGAGAAACGCGACCCCTGGTGAGCTCCGGGCTGAGCAACGCGACCCCCGGTGAGCTCCGGGCTGAGAAACGTGACCCCTGGTGAGCTACGGGCTGAGCAATGCGACCCCCGGTGAGCTCCGGGCTGAGCAATGTGACCCCCGGTGAGCTACGGGCTGAGAAACGCGACCCCTGGTGAGCTCCGGGCTGAGCAACGCGACCCCCGGTGAGCTACGGGCTGAGAAACGCGACCCCTGGTGAGCTACGGGCTGAGCAACGTGACCCCCGATGAGCTCCGGGCTGAGCAACGTGACCCCCGGTGAGCTCCGGGCTGAGAAACGCGACCCCTGGTGAGCTCCAGGCTGAGCAACGCGACCCCCGGTGAGCTACGGGCTGAGAAACACGACCCCTGGTGAGCTACGGGCTGAGCAACGCGACCCCCGGTGAGCTCCGGGCTGAGCAACGCGACCCCCGGTGAGCTCCGGGCTCAGTAACACAACCCCCCGTGAGCTCCGGGCTCAGCAGTGTTTCATTTGCAGAGGGAAGCTGGAGGCAGGTGCAGTGGAAGAAGCAGAACTGGCTGAAGCTGCCTGCCCTGTCTCTCCCGCCCAACGCCGCACTGAGTCACCGCCTGTTTTCCGGGTGTGAATAGTAGCCCACTGAAATCAAGTCACCGCCTGGTTTCCGGGTGTGAATAGTAGCCCACTGAAATCAAGTCACCGCCTGGTTTCCGGGTGTGAATAGTAGCCCACTGAAATCAAGTCACCGCCTGGTTTCCGGGTGTGAATAGTAGCCCACTGAAATCAAGTTCTGCTTTTCAGTGAAGGTCAATAAGCCGCTCCCAGCTTTTCCCAGGGTCGGGTGGGCAGCTCCTGTGGTAACAAGTTCTCTTTCTGCTGGTTTCACACCCTTCTATCCCAGGGCAGGGTTGTGTATTCCCTCCTGGCCAGTAAACACCCCCTGCAGCCCAGCTCACAAGAGTGTCAAGCCCAGGTGTGAGGCAGGTGTTGTTTGCGTGACGTCCTTACGTAAGGAGGTGAAGAAAACAGCTCTCTGGCCTTGGAACAGGATTTCACCCTGACCACTCGGCTTCCCTTTCCTTTGGCAATATGGCTCTCTGCCGATCGGTGCTCGGCTGCTGGCTTCTGGCCGCCCAGCCGGGATCGCTCTCTTGACGCCTGTAGCTGGACGCCCTTTGCCGGAGCCCCTTTGATTTTGATCGGGTTTGCTGTTGAGATAGAGCTCCATGGAAATGGAGCCAGGGTTTGATCCCCTTCCCCCCACTCACTGAGGCTGGGTATATAGGCCCTGCCCTGGGGCTTGGCTAACACCAGTCACTGTCCTGGGCGATAGCTGGCCTCTTCCTGTAGTGCTGGAGGTACAGCATCATACGCTGCCATCTCTCTGGAGCACTAAGAAGAGGCTTTGCCGTGGCTGTCTCTTGGGGTTTGTGGCCAGAGCTGTACTGATGGAATCGCTGCACCCCAAATATCACAGCCAGAAGCGCTTTCTACTTGTGGTACCCCTGGTCAGTCTGTGACGGGCTTTGCTGGCTGAGTGACAGGCTGCACCTCCACACAGCCCAATCCTTTGTGTGCTCCGTCACGCGGGAGCACCAGTGGCTCTCCTGGCTGCAGTACATCAGGATGGGGCATCCGTGATCCTTTGTTTCAGTGTGTCAATGCTCACTGCTGGGGACCTGCCCAGTGCCGCTCAACATCCCCCTTGTGAGCTGACCTGTGGGTCCTGCTACTGCAGCCAGGTGTGAACAGAACTTGGACAGGAAAATTATCATCCCTATGAAGCTCTGAACCTCTTTCACATGCACTGGAGCGGGCACATCTCTGCCTTGATCTCGCTGTGAGCAGATGTCCACTGCACGTCTACCCAAGCTGTTCGAGTCCCATTTGTACTGGGTTGAGTTTTATGATCCTCTCCCTGCATCACTGTAGAAAGGCTTGTGGTTTTCTGTTATGGTCTTGTTCAGCGTCAGTATCATTGCACCTTTCGCCTGCAAGGAGGAAAGTAGCTGCATTTATTTTCACCCCAGACAGTCCTTCCAGTGCTTGGCTGCATCTCCTCTGGAACACCTCCGGTGCTGGGCTCATGCCCATAGACATGCGCAGCCATTTGCAGTAACCAAGTGGGGCTGCAAAGGTCATCAGCATGTGGACCCTCTACCCAGCCTTAGGTACTGTCCCAGAGTCCCCGGGCGATGCTCTGGAACTGCTCCCCACGAAGCCAGGCAGGACTCTGCTGAAGTCTCCTCTCTGGGAGCACACTGTCTCCAGGGCAAGAAGCTCACACGGCTTCCACCTTCCTGGGTCTGACCTCGGAGCATTCAGCATCCCCGTCCCCCCGTGCGCTTCCCACAGCGAGTCCACCCAGGCGGGGTCCTGGGGAAGCCAGAGGGTCCTGCACCCCCACTTCACAGTCAGACATGACTCTCAGCCAGCCAGTAAAACAGAGGTTTATTAGACAACAGGAACAAGGTCTAAAACAGAGCTTGTATGTACAGAGAACAGGACCCCTCAGCTGGGTCCATTTTGGGGGGCAGTGAGCCAAACAACCCCATCTGCATTCACTCCTCATCCCCAGCTAGCTCCAAACTGAAACTCTCCAGCCCCTCCTCTCTGGCCTTTGTCTCTTTCCCGGGCCAGGAGGTCACCTGATTCCTTTGTTCTCCAACACTTTCAGTTGGCCTCTTTGCGGAGGAGGGGCCCAGTGTCACGGAGTGTGGGGGAGTCAGGACCCTGCACCCCTCTTCCTGAGATTCACCGTGACTCTCAGCCAGCCAGTAAAACAGAAGGTTTATTAGATGACAGGAACACAGTCCCAAGCAGAGCGTGTAGATACAACTAGAACCCCTCAATCAAGTCCTTCTGGGGGGTTTAGGGAGCTTAGACCCCAGCTTGAGGTTCCCTGCGTTGCACCACCCAGCCCCAAACAGAAACCAAATCAAAACTCCTCCAGCAGCTCTCCCGCCTTCCCCCAGCTCCTCCTCTCCTTTGTTCAGTCTCCCGGGCAGAAGGTATCACTTCTCCCCACCCCCTCCTGGCTCAGGTTACAGCTCAGGTAGCTTCCTTCAAGGGAAGTCCCCCATCCCCAATGCAACCCCCCTGCAACATTCCCAGGTCAAATCTGCCCCGCTCCCTGCTCCGCTCCGTGCTCCGTCACATCTCTCCCCCCTTCGAGACTGAACTGAGCAGGGTCACACAGACCAGTGGCCTGGGGAAGTTCAGGGCCCCCTCTCCGGGACAACGCGTCCGCTATCAGGTTGGCACTTCCCTTCACATGGACCACGTCCACGTCATAATCCTGCAGGAGCAGGCCCCACCTCAGGAGCTTGGCGTTGGCTCCTTTCATCTGGTGCAGCCAGGTCAGGGGAGAGTGGTCGGTGTGCGCGGTGAAGTGTCGCCCAAAGAGATATGGCTCTAGTTTCTTGAGGGCCCACACCATGGCCAGGCATTCCTTCTCGATGGCAGCATAGTTCTGCTCCCGGGGTAGCAACTTCTTGCTCAGGTATACGATGGGGTGTCTCTCCCCCTTTCCATCCTCCTGCACTAACACCGCCCCCAGTCCCATGTCTGAGGCATCGGTGAACACCATAAAGGGCTTGTCAAAGTCTGGGTTTGCCAGAACTGGGCCACTGACCAGAGCCTCCTTCAGCGCCCGGAGAGCCTCCTGGCACTCCTCGGTCCAGACCACCTTGTCTGACTTCCCCTTCTTGCACAGCTGAGTGATGGGGGCGGCTATGGAGCTAAAGTGGGGCACGAACCTTCGATAGTACCCCGCCATCACAATAAAGGCTTGGACCTGCTTTTTGGTTTGCAGAGCGGGCCAGTCTCTGATCACCTCCACCGTGGCTGGTTCTGGCTTTAGGCAGCCGCTCCCCATCCGGTGGCCTAGGTAGGATACCTCAGCCATCCCCACCTGGGAATGTTGCAGGGGGTTACACTGGGGATGGGGGACTTCCCTTGAAGGAAGCTACCTGAGCTGTAACCTGAGCCAGGAGGGGGTTGGGAGAAGTGACACCTTCTGCCCAGGAGACTGAACAAAGGAGAGGAGGAGCAGAGAGGAGGGGGGAGAGCTGCTGGAGGAGTTTTGATTTGGTTTCTGTTTGGGGCTGGGTGGTGCAATGCAGGGAACCCCAAGCTGGGGTCTAAGCTCCCTAAACCCCCCAGAAGGACTTGATTGAGGGGTTCTGGTTGTACCTACACACTCTGCTTGGGACTGTGTTCCTGTCATCTAATAAACCTTCTGTTTTACTGGCTGGCTGAGAGTTACGGTGAATCCCAGGAACAGGGGTGCAGGGTCCTGACTCCCTCACACTCTGTGACAACTGGTGGCAGAGGCGGGATCTACTACACCCTTTGGATGGCGCTTCCTGCAGTAAGTGACTGGGGAGCAGTAAAACGAAGGGGGATTGACGGGGACCAGGCGTGCTGAAGAGTCAGAGAGAGACGGTTATCACCCCTGGGAGTGTGTGACCAGCGAGAAGGACTTTCGCAGTAACAGGGTCCCCCGGGGTCGATCGCAGCGAGTGGTCCCAGGGGCGGAGGAGTCTGCAGCTCGACCCTGGCAGAGAGGTGGTGACCTCGAGAAGGGCTGGCACACTAGGGTCTCCCTGGGAACTGTGGGGAGTGGTGAGCACCCAGTCCTGGGAGAGGCCAGCAGGATGCCTCTCAGTATGCCAAGCAGCTTAAGAGCGACCTGGTGGAGCTGTGCAAGCAGAGGCGGCTGCGCATTGGGAGGCTCACCAAAGAACAGCTCATTGCCCAGCTGGAGGAGGGAGATCGCGCGAATGAACTGATCCCTGTCTCTGAGGGAAGCAGCCTGGCAGATGCAGCGCAGGCACCAGTGTCTGTCCCAGCTGGGAGTGGTCAGTCGGCTGCTGGGGGCTTCCCGAGACCCCTCCTTCCTATGCCTAGGGGAAGGGTGGGGAGGAGCCCAGCAAATACCGAAGGCACCGTGACCCCCCCGGCCAGCAGGGGATCCTCCCGGCGACGCTCAGCATCCGTGGAGCGGAAGTGGCTGGAGTGGGAGAAAGAGCTAAAACTGAGAGAGCTGGAGGATCGTGAACAACAGAGACAGCATGAACGGGAGGAGAAAGAGAAACAGAGGCAGCATGAAGAGAGACAGCGTCAGCATGAACTGCAGTGAGCCCCCGGCTGCGGTGAGTGAGGGGGGACCCAGGACTGCACGGAGCTTTGATAAGTGCATCCTGGCCCCACGCAAGGAAGGGGAGGACATGGATGACTTCCTGGATGCCTTTGAGACGGCCTGCGAGCTGCACCAGGTTGATCCCGTGGACAGACTCCGGGTCCTTACCCCCTTACTGGACCCCAAAGCCGTGGCATTGTACCGCCAACTGGAAGAGGCGGAGAAAGGGGACTACGAACTATTCAAAAAGGCCCTGCTACGTGAGTTTGGGCTGACTCCTGAGATGTACCGGGAGAGGTTCCGGAGTCAGGATAAAACCCCTGAGATCTCATATCTGCAACTAGCCGTCCGCATGGAGGGATACGCCAGCAAGTGGACAGATGGGGCCCAGACGAAGGAGGACCTGGTTAAACTGCTGGTACTGGAGCAACTGTATGAGCGGTGCCCATCCGACCTGAGGCTGTGGTTGAGGGACAAAAAGCCAGAGAACCTGCGACACGCAGGGCGACCGGCCAATGAGTTTGTGAAGAGCCGGTCAGGGGGTGGCAGGGAGGAGTCCCAAAGGAACAGGCCCGCCGCAATGCAAAGAGAGAGTCACCCGGGGACCTCCCAAAGGAGGAATATGGGGAATCCCCTCCCACGGGGAACGCCCAGCGTCAGGGACAACCGACCGGCTCGAGGGGACCCACGGGACATGAGCTGCTATTACTGCGGCCGAAGAGGCCACATTCGGGCTCAGTGCCCCAAGCTCAAGGACAGACTGAGCAGACCGAACCCGCACCTGGTTAACTTGGTAGAGGCCCAGACGGACGAGGGGAAGGTTTCCCAGGCAAGGCAGCTTATCAACTGCTTAAGAGATAGAAGGGACCCAGGCCAGCTTCTCTGGGGGGCCGGATGCTCCGGACTCAAAGTTCTCTGTTTACAGGGTTGGCGCGGGGCTGTCCCTGCGGAGCGAGTGCCTTGTTCCCTTAGAGGTGGATGGGAGGAAAGTTTATGGATACTGGGACATGGGTGCAGAGGTGACACTGGCCCAGCCCGAGGTTCATAGATTCATAGATTCATAGATTCTAGGACTGGAAGGGACCTCGAGAGGTCATCGAGTCCAGTCCCCTGCCTGCATGGCAGGACCAAATACTGTCTAGACCATCCCTGATAGACATTTATCTAACCTACTCTTAAATATCTCCAGAGATGGAGATTCCACAACCTCCCTAGGCAATTTATTCCAGTGTTTAACCACTCTGACAGTTAGGAACTTTTTCCTAATGTCCAACCTAGACCTCCCTTGCTGCAGTTTAAACCCATTGCCTCTGAGGTGGTGCCCAACACCTTCCTGACCCTGACAGGGGTGGGTGGGACCCCATTCAAGGTGCCTGTGGCGAGGGTACACCTGAAATGGGGGGGCAAGGAGGGTCCCAAGGACGTGGGAGTGCACCACCATTTGCTCACTGAGGTGTTGATGTGGGGGGACCTAGAGGACTGGCCAAGCAACCCCCAAAATGCCTTAGTCGTGACCCATAGCCAGAACCAGAGAGGGGCACTACGCCCTGACATCAGGAAGGATGTCACACCGGAGGCACAGAACCCTACCCTGGAGGGGAGGGAACACCCAAGGACAAGGCTCGGGGTGGCTGTGGCTTCCGACCCAGCCGACGAGAGGTAGCAGGTCCCCATCCCGTCCCCAGCCGCCAAGTTCCAGGCCGAGTTGCAGAAAGACCCCTCCCTGCGGAAGCTAAGGGGCCTGGCTGACCTCAGTGTGGTACAGACCATGATGAGAGGTTGCAAGGAGAGGTTCCTGTGGGAGAAGGGATTCCTATACCGAGAATGGGCTCCCCCAGGGGAAGTGGAGTCGTGGGGGATCAGGAGGCAGCTGGTGGTACCCCAGAAGTATCGCCGCAAGCTACTGTACCTGGCCCCTGACATCCCTCTCGCAGGGCACCAGGGAATCCGGCGCACCAGGCAGAGGCTGCTACAGAACTTTTACTGGCCTGGGGTCTTTACCAACGTCCAACAGTACTGCGGATCCTGTGACCCCTGCCAGAGGGTGGGGAAGGCCCGGGACAAGGGGAAAGCGGCTTTGAGACCTTTGCCCATCATAGAGGAGCCTTTCCAGAAGGCGGCCGTGGACATAGTGGGACCTCTCAGCAAGACGAACTGGTCAGGGAAGAAATACATTCTGGTGGTGGTAGATTTCGCCACCCGCTACCCCGAGGCAGTGCCCTTATCGTCCATCAAAGCAGATACTGTGGCAGATGCGCTGCTGACCATTTTCAGCCAAGTGAGGTTTCCCAAGGAAGTCTTAACAGACCAAGTGTCCAACTTCATGTCAGCCCTACTCCGGTGCTTGTGGGAGAAATGTGGGGTCCGGCACAACTGGGCCTCAGCATATCACCCCCAATCCAATGGGCTGGTGGAGAAGTTCAATGGGACGCTAAAGATGATGCTAAAAACATTTATGAACCAGCACCCGCAGTACTGGGACAAATACTTACCTCACCTGCTGTTTGCGTACAGGGAGGTACCCCAGGAGTCTACCGGGTTTTCACCTTTTGAACTGTTATATGGAAGGCGGGTAAGGGGGCCCCTAGACCTGATGAGAGACGAATGGGAGGGGAAGGTCACTCCCGATGGAGAGTCGGTGGTGGAGTATGTCCTGACCTTCCGGGAAAGACTTGCCGAGCTAATGGGTCTGGACAGGGAGAATCTGGCCAGAGCCCAGAGGAAGCAGAAGGTCTGGTATGACCGCACAGCGCAGGCCCGCGCCTTCACCACCAGGGATCAGGTGATGGTCCTCATCCCCGTGAGGAAAAACAAACTCCAGGCTGCCTGGGAAGGGCCCTTCAAGGTTGTCAAGCAACTAAACGAGGTAAACTATGTGGTGGAGCTGTCGAACCGGGCACACCACCACCGGGTGTACCATGTGAATATGATGAAGCCATATAATGAAAGGGGGAATGTGGTATTGGCCGTGTGTGTACATTGGGAGGAGCAGGGAGATGACCCTTTAGTAGATCTATTCCCTGGGACAAGAGCTGGCTTCCCCCTGGAAGCAATTCCCCTCTCTGATCAGCTGAGCCCGGCCCAGCAAGCTGAGATCAGAGGGGTGCTGCATCTGTACCAACAGCTGTTTTCCAACCAGCCTGGACGCACTAATCTGACTGTCCACCGGGTGCAGACAGGATCACACCCGCCTATAAAATGCTCCCCCTTCCGAGTCACAGGGAAAACTGCTCAGGACCTGGAAAGAGAGGTCAGGGACATGCTGGCTTTGGGGGTGGTCCAGCCGTCTTCCAGCCCTTGGGCCTCGCCGGTGGTGCTGGTCCCCAAAAAGGACGGGTCGATCCGGTTCTGTGTGGACTATCGGAAGCTCAGTGCCATCACTGTAGCCGATGCCTACCCCATGTCCAGGCCTGACGAGCTCCTAGACAAGCTGGGAGGCGCTTGGTACCTTACCACCATGGATCTTACAAAGGGCTATTGGCAAGTGCCGCTGGATGCAGATGCCAGACTGAAATCAGCCTTCATCACTCCTCTGGGGCTCTATGAGTTCCTGACCCTGCCTTTCGGCCTCAAGGGAGCGCCGGCCACCTTCCAGCGCCTGGTGGATCAGCTACTGAGGGGGATGGAGAGTTTTGCCGTGGCGTATATTGACGACATCTGTGTCTTTAGCCAGACCTGGGAGGACCACATGTCCTAGGTCAAACAAGTGCTGGACCGACTCCAGGAGGCTGGGCTGACCGTAAAACCTGAAAAGTGCAAGGTGGGGATGGCTTAAGTATCCTACCTAGGCCACCGGGTGGGGAGCGGCTGCCTTAAGCCGGAACCAGCAAAAGTGGAGGTGATCAGAGACTGGCCCGCTCTGCAAACCAAAAAGCAGGTCCAAGCCTTTATTGTGATGGCGGGGTACTATCGGAGGTTCGTGCCCCACTTTAGCGCCATAGCCGCCCCCATCACTGAGCTGTGCAAGAAGGGGAAGCCAGACAAGGTGGTCTGGACCGAGGAGTGCCAGGAGGCTCTCCGGGCGCTGAAGGAGGCTCTGGTCAGTGGCCCAGTTCTGGCAAACCCAGACTTTGACAAGCCCTTTATGGTGTTCACCGACGCCTCAGACACAGGACTGGGGGCGGTGTTAATGCAGGAGGATGAAAAGGGGGAGAGACACCCCATCGTATACCTGAGCAAGAAGTTGCTACCCCGGAAGCAGAACTACGCAGCCATCGAGAAGGAATACCTGGCCATGGTGTGGGCCCTCAAGAAACTAGAGCCATATCTCTTTGGGCGACACTTCACCGTGCACACCGACCACTCTCCCCTGACCTGGCTGCACCAGATGAAAGGAGGCAATGCCAAGCTCCTGAGGTGGAGTCCGCTCCTGCAGGATTATGACATGGACGTGGTCCTTGTGAAGGGAAGTGCCAACCTGATAGCAGACGCGTTGTCCCGGAGAGGGAGCCCTGAACTTCCCCAGGTCACTGGTCAGAGTGACCCCGCTCAGTTCAGTCTCGAAGGGGGGAGAGATGTGACGGAGCAGGGAGCGGAGCAGGGAGCGGGGCAGATTTGACCTGGGAATGTTGCAGGGGGGTTGCATTGGGGATGGGGGACTTCCCTTGAAGGAAGCTACCTGAGCTGTAACCTGAGCCAGGAGGGGGTTGGGAGAAGTGACACCTTCTGCCCGGGAGACTGAACAAAGGAGAGGAGGAGCAGAGGGGAGGGGGGAGAGCTGCTGGAGGAGTTTTGATTTGGTTTCAGTTTGGGGCTGGGTGGTGCAACGCAGGGAACCCCAAGCTGGGGTCTAAGCTCCCTAAACCCCCCAGAAGGACTTGATTGAGGGGTTCTGGTTGTACCTACACGCTCTGCTTGGGACTGTGTTCCTGTCATCTAATAAACCTTCTGTTTTACTGGCTGGCTGAGAGTCACGGTGAATCTCAGGAAGAGGGGTGCAGGGTCCTGACTCCCCCACACTCCGTGACACTGGGCCCCTTCTCTGCAAAGAGGCCAACTGAAAGTGTTGGAGAACAAAGGAATCAGGTGACCTCCTGGCCCGGGAAAGAGACAAAGGCCAGAGAGGAGGGGCTGGAGAGTTTCAGTTTGGGGCTGGCTGGGGACGTGGAGTGAGTGCAGATGTGTGTGTCTGGCTCACTGCCCCCCAAAATGGACCCAGCTGAGGGGTCCTGTTCTCTGTACCTACAAGCTCTGTTTTAGACCGTGTTCCTGTTGTCTAATAAACCTCTGTTTTACTGGCTGGCTGAGAGTCACGGTGAATCCCAGGAAGAGGGGTGCAGGGTCCTGACTCCCCGACACTCCGTGACACCATGACCCCCGGGTGCCCTGGGCTCTGCCGGAATAATCTGACATCTCCGCATGGGGCCTCCATGGAAGATGCCTTGAACCCAGCCCCACCCTGAGGACAGGCAGCCCAAGTCCCCAGCTGAAAGGGTGCGGAGGGCGGCCCTCAGGGAGGCTGAGTTTTGGGTGTTCATGCAGGCACCAGGACACAACCAGTCCCTGTCTTTGCTCTTTCGTCCTGTGACCTCAGCGGGAGCCGCGCCCACCCCGCGAAAGAGGCATCAGCTGAGGGTTTTGTGCATGTTTATTCTGCTGCTGGGTGCAGAGAGCTGAATAATGGATCATCCTGGCCAGATTATCTACATCCCTGGATCAATCCCCCCCCACCCCCGCCCCCGCCCCGCCCCGCCTCGCCTCTCCTCCCAGCTCCGGGGCTGATCTATCACTCCTGTCGCACCATGTCCGGGCGCCGGGCTGCATCCTCCGCTGGCGTCAATACCCTGGAGCACGAGTCAGGAATTCATTAATGTCGTTCGTTTATTGCTACTCGTGATGCTCTATCACTGTCCTCTTCCGAGGGCTGGGGAGGCCTCCCGTCATTGGTCAGTTACTGAGCACGCGGGGCTCACGGGCTGGGCAGGAGCAAAGAAAGCCCAGAACTGCCCCAAAGTCCAGGAGAGTTGGGGATCTGCTCTGCAGCCCAGGGGCACAGCCCCAGGTCCACACGCCACGCCGTTCGGCTGCATGCTGGAACGGGGCCTGCCTCAGAGTTCCAGGGGCGCCGCGGCCAGGTTCAGTCCTGGATCTGTCCAGGACTGCTGGCTCCAAGGTCGGGGAGGAGGGATGGTTCAGTGGTTTGAGCGTTGGCCTGCTAAACCCAGGGTTGTGAGCTCAATCCTTGAGGGGGCCACTTAGGGATCTGGGGCAAAAATCTGTCTGGGGATTGGTCCTGCTTTGAGCAGGGGGTTGGACTAGATACCTCCTGAGGTCCCTTCCAACCCTGAGATTCTATGATCCTTCTATGATCCCTGAGGCTGGGGGAATCCTGCCTCAGCTGCAGCTGCCGGGGTAAGCGTGGGACTGTCCTTCTGCCTTTTCCAGGCGTCTTTCTCCACGGAGCAGGGAAGTCATTTACGAGGCTGAAATGCAGTAAGCTCCAGCGCGTTCTCTAGGAGCCGATACCCAGCGCACCGAGGCTGGCAGAGGCCGGATTCTGCTGTCACTTGTGGGCTATAAATCAGTGGTAACGAACGGTGCTACACAGCCGTCACCCAGGCAGAAGGGCGGATTGGACGGGGACTCAGGGGACCTGGGCTCTATTCTCAGCTCTGCCCCTAGGGCAAATTACTGCCCCTTGCTGTGTCTCTGAGCTCTCTGGGGCTGAGCCTGTCTCTCCTGGCTGGGCAGCCCCCTGGGACTCAAGCACTAGGGCAATACCAATCAGAAACTAACAGTAACAGCTGGAGTGAGGGTGGGCTGAGCCGGGAGAGCATGAGTAAGCGCCCCCTGGCCCTCAGGTGTCCCCACCTGTCGAGTGCTAACAGGTTGCGTGCGGCCAGGGGGTCTGTTGCACCAGGCCGGGAAGAGGGGGAGCGGGAAGGAGGTATTGGCTGGACTGTGGAGAAGCCCGTGATCCATGAGTGTTGGGGAGTTTCAGGGCCAGCGGGCGGGGCTGCGATTGTCTGGAGCACTGGGATGCTGCAGATATCGCTAAGCCCTCTTGACAACAGCAGCCTGGAAAACACAAACTTCACGTACAGCAAAACCCCGCCAGGGCGCCGGCCCAGCGCCTGCTGCATCCAATTAGTGTTACAAACATGGGGAGCTCCACTACAGATGATCTGGGCAGGCAGGGACTAGAGAAACAGACGCTCAAGCATGGATGTGTGTTGACACGTGGATACGCAGCCAGGCACGGGTGTGCCATGACGTGGGGATACGCAGCCATGCATGGACATGCAGTGCCTCATGGATACACAGCCACATGCAGATGTGCAGGGGCTCGGGAGTCCCCATGCTGCATAAGGACGAGGTGATGCTCAGATGGTTGGTTGCACAGTGATTGGGGGTTCCTAGTGCCTGTTGCTGCAGAGTTGTGCCTGGGTGCACCGTGACTGCCTGACGGGCATGCACAGGCCGCTATGATTCCCAGCTGCGTATCGCTGGGTGGCCGTGAGCCCCAGATACTCAGCGATGCAGTGGCTTAGAACAACACAGGCCCCCCAGCACGACTGTGATGCTCAGTGACTGGTGCTGTGGGGTGAATCGGGCACCAGGATCTCCAGACGGCCGATCACTTTGTTTTTAAGGGGCCACTGGTCTGTATATCTTAGGCATCTGCAGCCTGAATATTAAACCAGTCCCTGAAGGTTTTGGATCCAGAGTCCTGAGCCAGCACTTACATTTCAGTTGCATGCAGAGGCTTAAGCTCCAACCTGCGAAGGAAAGCAATGGCCCCAGCGCAATGGGGACTGGGTGTATCAGTCTGACTGCGACGCGCGGTGCTAGTGTCAGGGCTGCTTTGTGGGGTGCAGGAGAGTTACCGTCGGAGTGTCTTGCTGGGCAGACAAGCTGTGATCAGGGAGCCCGCCCTGCTGCAGCAAGACAGCTGCCTCCATGGCTGGTTGTCACATTTAAACATTCAAATGTAGCATCATTAGATCCTCGTTTCATGGCAGCCTCTTTTCCTTGGGCGTCTGTCACCGCGCTGGTTGGAGAGCGCGCTGCTTGTCACTAACACTTTCCATCTGGAGATCTCAAAGCACTCGGTAAACATGAATTAATCCTGGCTCAGAGCATCCCTGTCACGTCGGGAACGGATCGACATGGGTCACAGCACCTGCTGTGCCAGGGAGCTGCAGCCACCCTGGGCATGAAGCGAAGCAGCTGGTCGCACGGGCGCCTGCAGAATACCGGCGCCAGCGGAAAGTGCAGGGGAGCCTGGGGAGGCAGACTGGTATCTGGCTGGGACGTTAAGGGTTAATGCTCCACCTCTTATGAAAATTTCCAAGAGATTGTGATGAGCTCCAGCTCCCGAGGCCCGTGGCTTCGTGTCCCCCTGCGGGCAGCACTCAGTGCCGACCCCAAGGGAGGAGCTCTGCCCACAGCTGGGTGTTCGGGGGTCTCCCCTCTGCCAGGCAGAACCCCCCGCCCCCCTCGGACTGCAGACAGACGCCTTACCTCCATGGCGCCCTCCAACCATTTCTCCCTGCCTGGCTGGCAGCTGGAGTCATTGCAAAGCGATTCAAAGCGCTACGCCCGTGCTGTGCAGCCCCGTATGAGCTGGGGAGGCGCTCAGGGCTGGCATAGCAGAGGGGTGTGGGTCAGCACTGAGGCGCATCAGCGTTGCCGGGGCAGGGGGGACATGGGAATGGAGATCCCAGGACTGGGATAGCAGGGGCTGAGGGTCGGGAGTGAGAGGCACCGGCAGAGTTGCATGGGGGGGGCTGCTCAGCTCCTGCCCAGACTGACTCGACTCTGGCCAGCCCTCCCCATCTCTCCTTTGCTGTGTTCCCCATGGCGCTCGCTGGGCTTTTGTGCTGCGTTCCCAGGACAGGGAGAGCCCAGCGCGTGGTTAGTGCTTCCTCCTGCTCCCTTGGTAGCTGCTGGAGCAAGGCCCCTTCCCGCTGCCTGGAGCTGAGCTGGGGCTGGGAATGTCCCAGCCGATCCAGGGCCCATCAGCACCCAGGCGCTCCTGCTGCCACACACGATGGCAGAGGGATGCTGGAGGTAAGGGCGTGTGACACAGCGAGGGGGAGCCGAGCCTTTCGGAGCATTGACGGCGACTCCCCCGGCTGCCCGCCCCCTGCCAGGCGCCTTCCCCATGTCCAAGGACAGAGAGCGAGGCTGGGACACGGCCCCAGGCGCAGTGATTCTGGGGTTTGCAGGGACATCCTGGGGCACGGCTCCTCCTCACCCTGCACTCACACGGACACCTGGGTTCTAAGGGCTTCTGCAGCCGGTCACCCCCGGAGGGCGAGATTCACTCCTTCTCAGACGCACAGTGACACATTCCACCCAGTAGCTACCACAGGGCGCGGGACCCGTGCTACACACGGCCTGGTCGAGGGCGCGGGGCCCAGGCCGTGCCCAGCAGCCAGGTCGAGGGCGCGGGGCCCAGGCCGTACCCAGCAGCCCGGTCGAGGGCGCGGGGCCCAGGCCGTACGCAGCAGCCCGGTCGAGGGCGCGGGGCCCAGGCCGTACCCAGCAGCCCGGTCGAGGGCGCGGGGCCCAGGCCGTACCCAGCAGCCCGGTCGAGGGCGCGGGGCCCAGGCCGTACCCAGCAGCCCGGTCGAGGGCGCGGGGCCCAGGCCGTACCCAGCAGCCCGGTCGAGGGCGCGGGGCCCAGGCCGTACCCAGCAGCCCGGTCGAGGGGGCGGGGCCCAGGCCGTACCCAGCAGCCCGGTCGAGGGCGCGGGGCCCAGGCCGTACCCAGCAGCCCGGTCGAGGGCGCGGGGCCCAGGCCGTGCCCAGCAGCCCGGTCGAGGGCGCGGGGCCCAGGCCGTGCCCAGCAGCCCGGTCGAGGGCGCGGGGCCCAGGCCGTACGCAGCAGCCCGGTCGAGGGCGCGGGGCCCAGGCCGTACCCAGCAGCCCGGTCGAGGGCGCGGGGCCCAGGCCGTACCCAGCAGCCCGGTCGAGGGCGCGTGGCCCAGGCCGTACCCGGCAGCCCGGTCGAGGGCGCGGGGCCCAGGCCGTACCCGGCAGCCCGGTCGAGGGCGCGGGGCCCAGGCCGTGCCCGGCAGCCCGGTCGAGGGCGCGGGGCCCAGGCCGTGCCCGGCAGCCCGGTCGAGGGCGCGGGGCCCAGGCCGTGCCCCGCAGCCCGGTCGAGGGCGCGGGGCCCAGGCCGTGCCCGGCAGCCCGGTCGAGGGCGCGGGGCCCAGGCCGTGCCCGGCAGCCCGGTCGAGGGCGCGGGGCCCAGGCCGTGCCCGGCAGCCCGGTCGAGGGCGCGGGGCCCAGGCCGTGCCCGGCAGCCCGGTCGAGGGCGCGTGGCCCAGGCCGTGCCCGGCAGCCCGGTCGAGGGGGCGGGGCCCAGGCCGTGCCCGGCAGCCCGGTCGAGGGGGCGGGGCCCAGGCCGTGCCCGGCAGCCCGGTCGAGGGCGCGGGGCCCAGGCCGTGCCCGGCAGCCCGGTCGAGGGCGCGGGGCCCAGGCCGTGCCCGGCAGCCCGGTCGAGGGCGCGTGGCCCAGGCCGTACGCAGCAGCCCGGTCGAGGGCGCGGGGCCCAGGCCGTACCCGGCAGCCCGGTCGAGGGCGCGTGGCCCAGGCCGTACCCGGCAGCCCGGTCGAGGGCGCGTGGCCCAGGCCGTACCCGGCAGCCCGGTCGAGGGGGCGGGGCCCAGGCCGTGCCCGGCAGCCCGGTCGAGGGCGCGGGGCCCAGGCCGTGCCCGGCAGCCCGGTAGAGGGCGCGGGGCCCAGGCCGTACCCGGCAGCCCGGTCGAGGGGGCGGGGCCCAGGCCGTACCCGGCAGCCCGGTCGAGGGCGCGGGGCCCAGGCCGTACGGAGCAGCCCGGTCGAGGGCGCGGGGCCCAGGCCGTACCCAGCAGCCCGGCGAGGGCGCGGGGCCCAGGCCGTGCCCAGCAGCCCGGTCGAGGGCGCGGGGCCCAGGCCGTACCCGGCAGCCCGGTCGAGGGGGCGGGGCCCAGGCCGTGCCCGGCAGCCCGGTCGAGGGCGCGGGGCCCAGGCCGTACCCGGCAGCCCGGTCGAGGGGGCGGGGCCCAGGCCGTACCCGGCAGCCCGGTAGAGGGCGCGGGGCCCAGGCCGTACCCGGCAGCCCGGTCGAGGGGGCGGGGCCCAGGCCGTACCCGGCAGCCCGGTCGAGGGCGCGGGGCCCAGGCCGTACCCAGCAGCCCGGTCGAGGGCGCGGGGCCCAGGCCGTGCCCAGCAGCCCGGTCGAGGGCGCGGGGCCCAGGCCGTACGGAGCAGCCCGGTCGAGGGCGCGGGGCCCAGGCCGTACCCAGCAGCCCGGTTGAGGGCGCGGGGCTCAGGCCGTACGGAGCAGCCCGGTCGAGGGCGCGGGGCCCAGGCCGTGCCCAGCAGCCCGGTCAAGGGCGCGGGGCCCAGGCCGTGCCCAGCAGCCCGGTCGAGGGGGCGGGGCCCAGGCCGTGCCCAGCAGCCCGGTCGAGGGCGCGGGGCCCAGGCCGTGCCCAGCAGCCCGGTCGAGGGCGCGGGGCCCAGGCCGTACGGAGCAGCCCGGTCGAGGGCGCGGGGCCCAGGCCGTGCACAGCAGCCCGGTCAAGGGCGCGGGGCCCAGGCCTTATGCAGCAGCCTGGTCGAGGGCGCGGGGGCCTGTCATTCACCTCTCCCAGATCTGGGCTGGTCACAGAGGTTGCTGACACCCGCCAGTTGTGCTCAGCACAAGATCCTTTAATGCTCGGCCAGGTCTGGCTGAGGTTTGTGTACATACGGCATGTTACACACAGCGCCACCTAGTGCAGGAACAGTGTCATACAGGTTAGCGTTCCATTCCGTCTCCCGTTGGGTTCTACATTCCACCGTTTACACCATTGACGCTGTCTGTGAATTTCAATGTGGATCAGTCTGTTGAGTGTCTCTAAATCATCCTGGTTTTCTAATTACATGACCCGACCATGTAACAACACTGGCTGTCCCCTAATTGCTATGACTGGCTGTGGTCAGTTTGGGATCCTTGAGTCTTCTTATTGTTCTGCATCTGCTATCTACAGAGTCTGTGCTGTCGGTTGTTCTTTCTGAGGCACAAACTGCAGATGTCAGTGGTTTCTGTTGACCTCTCTCCTGTTTGTCTCGATCCCGTTTAATCCAGATGATGAATCTTTTCTCTTTATGAGAGCTGGAGCTGTCCATCCGTTCTCTTCATCCAGTTTGACATGAACATGGTCACTAGGTTCTAGACCTGACTGTTCTCTAACTGAATGAACATCTGTTATAAGTGTCCATATGCGCTCTCAGCCTATTTACCTGATTTGGCTACTATCTTCATGTCTGGCCTCTTTGGAATAGGTAGGTTCTCTTCCAAAGTTGGAACAGTAGTTCTGAGTTTTCTTCCCATCAGGAGCTGTGCTGGACTATGTCCAGTTGCTGCTGTTGGTGCTGATCTGTCACTCAGAAGGAATCGGTCTTCCCGCTGTAGGATTTTCTTGGTTGTCTGTATAGTTCTCTCAGCCTCTCCATTCACTAGTGGGTAATGTGGGTTGCTAGTAATAGATCAAAAGCACATTTCGTTTGGAATGACTTAAATTCTGCTGCAGTGAATTGTGGTCCATTGTCCATCACTAGTTGTTCTGGAATACCAAAGTGAGCACAAGCGCACTTCAGTTTCTTGATAACACTGTGACATATTATGTCTCAGTGTACATTATTTCTATATACCTGGAAAAATTGTCCACGATGACCAGGTAACTTTGTCCTCTGAATTTGCATAAATCTGCAGTTAGTCTCTTCCAAAGTCTCTCTTGTAAAGCTGTTTGTACACTGTATGATTCAGCATTGTCTCTTCAGTTGATTTTTACTGGATCCCCTTTCAAAAGTCCAATACTATCAAATCCTCCATCGAGTTCCTCCATCTTCCTTGCTAGGCCCGTCATGGCTGCCATGCAGTTGGTCTTTGATCCCATGTTGTTTCTGTGGTGAACTGGCCCATGCAGTTCAGAATCCCTCCAGGGCTAGTCACAGCTGTGTCAGGTGACTTTAGCTCTGGGCGGGGTTGAAGGTGATTGTAAGTCCCTTCAGAGATGACTGTGACATCAGCTCCTCAGTCAGTCTTAAAGTCAATTGTCTTGCCAAGAATATTCAATTTCACTCTCCAGGCAGGCTCTATGTCATCACCAGTGGTAGATCCCAGAAACAATGGCTCTTGATTGTCTGTAACATGAGTCAACTCCCTGACTGCACTGGTGCAGCAAACAGCTGCAAAATGTCCATATTTCATGCATTTAATACACTGTGCACCTCTGGCTGGACATGCATCGTCCCTTGGGATATGAATTTTTCCACACCTTGTGCAAGTTGGTTGGAATTTGTCCCTCTTGGCAGTGGAGTTCTCTCTCCTGGCCTCAGGGGTTTTATGATAATGACTTTTAATACTCAAGTGTCTATTTACAGATTCTAAGCTAGTTTCAGGTTTTTCGAGTTACTCCTGCCTTTTATTGTTTGACTAATTCTGACTGCTCTGCTATTTGTATAGCTGTGGCTGGGGTTAAATCTCTCTTCAGTTGTTGCTGCTGTGAAAGGTTTTTATCTGTTAATTTAGTAACCAGCCTGTCACTGATATTTTCATGTGTTTCATGTTCCCAGAATCACAGTTTTCAGCCAATGTCTGCAGAGCTCTTATAAAACATTCAACATTTTCCTCTGGTTCTTGAATTCTCTGGTGAAGACATTCTCTTTCATAAACCACATTTCTCTGCAGTATGAAGTATGCATCAAACATAGCCAGAACCCTTTCACAGTCATCTTTGTGACTGTCTTCAGTAACATTAAAGGATTTAAAGAAATTCTCCACTTGCTTTCCCATAGCATAAATTAAAGAAGATACCTGTGCATCTCCAGTTTCTTTGTGGATTCGTTTGCAATTCTAAATCTTTCGAAATACTGCTTCCAGGCTGTCCATTGGGAAGGTCTGACAAAGCTGAAGTTCTCTGGGGCACAGACAAGTGGTGTGTTGATGAGCGCCTGCAACCTTTGTTCTTTCTGTTTGCAATCTTTGTTGCTGTTTGCCTTCTGTTTCTGTTCTTAGCTTGCTGCTGACACCATGTCCCATTCCTGTCTACCGGATCTGGACTGGCCATAGAGCTCGCTCATACCCTCCAGACGGGCTCAGCATAGGGTGCTTTAATGCTCTGCCAGGTATGGCTGCGGTTGGTTAAATAAGGTATTTTACACACAGCGCCACCTAGTGGTTGAACAGTATAACACAGGTTAGCCTTCCATTACAGGGCCAGTGCCCCGCACTGCAGCCTGGTAGAGGCAGCTGCGTATCCTCGGGGGCATCCTGAGCTTTTGTTAAGAACAGGCCTGGAGCAGGCAGAGGCTGGGCAGCGGATTCAGACGTTTGAGCCAGATCCTCGGCCCCTTCCAGCGGCTCCGGCAGTGAAGAGCTGCCCTCATGGGGAAGCTGGGGATTTCTGTTGGATAGGGGTGTCCCTGGGGTGACAGTAAGCTGGAGCCCCCAGCCCCGGGCTTGGGTTCTTTGCTGAACTTAAGCCATTGTTTGTGTTTTGGTCGATGGGAGCTGCCCCTTTAAGAACAGAGTGGGCACTTGATTGTAGAGTAACACATGGGGGAGGGGCTTGGGGGGCAAGTACCTGTGCAGCCAGCCACACCTGTGTAAAGGGAAGAGCTGGGTAACCCCCCTGTGCAACCCCCCTGGGTAACCCCCCTGGGTAACCCCCTGTGCAACCCCCCTGGGTAACCCCCCTGTGTAACCCCCTGTGCAACCCCCCTGGGTAACCCCCTGTGCAACCCCCCTGGGTAACCCCCCTGTGTAACCCCCCTGGGTAACCCCCTGTGCAACCCCCCTGGGTAACCCCCCTGTGTAACCCCCCTGGGTAACCCCCTGTGCAACCCCCCTGGGTAACCCCCCTGTGCAACCCCCCTGGGTAACCCCCCTGGGTAACCCCCCTGTGCAACCCCCCTGGGTAACCCCCCTGGGTAACCCCCTGTGCAACCCCCTGTGCAACCCCCCTGGGTAACCCCCCTGCCCTGCTGATCTGGGGGCATGTTAACCCCGCTGCGCTGCTGTGACTAACGACACAGAATCAGGCCCCTGTTTGTAATTGACCCGAATGTCAGACTGGGGCTGCCCCCGAGGTGGACAGAACCCCCTTGCTCGTTATTGTTTTCCCTAACACAAATTCCTGGCCCTCACTAGCCCGAGGGGAACAGCTCCCCCAAGTGAACCAAGATGGACAGGGATGGTGTCCTTAGCCTCTGTGTGTCAGAAGCTGGGAATGAGCGACAGGGGATGGATCACTTGATGATTCTCTGTTCTGTTCATTCCCTCTGGGGCACCTGGCATTGGCCACTGTCGGCAGACAGGACACTGGGCTAGATGGACCTTTGGTCTGACCCAGACTGGCCGTTCTGATGTTCTTAGCCCCGGCGAAGGGGAGCACGTGTCTCCGTTAGCAGCTGCTCTTGGCACTTCCCCAGCTACTGACACAAGGTCGTGTCCTGCTTATGTGGAGGCCAACACAAGGCCAAGTTACACTGCCTGGGGATGGGAATAGCTTCCGCCAGTGGATTTTGTAGCCAGACAGATGTGCTTTCTTCTTTAAAGTTCAGCATGTGAATTCCCTCCTCGGCTAGTCTTGGAGGGAGTGGACGTAGCCAACTGGGAAGTTCCATGCTTGACCCCTCTGGACCATCTTCTCCCTCAACGTGTGACCTCTCTTGAAAAGTCTCTGATCACTGGAGATACCCCGGCTCTCCAATGACCGTGTGTGTCAGAGGGGCAGTAACAGGAGAGCATCAGTCCCTGTACACGCTGGGCCTCCCTCAAGCAGAGAGCAAAGTCCCCGTCTCTTGGCTGTCTAGCAAAATCCATCCCTCCCAAGATGGTTGGCCTAAGGAGGGAGACTGCCTTATCCCGCTCGCCGTCTGGAGAAGATCTTGTCTTGTCCGCACATGTCCTCACGGAGCAGGGCTTGTTTGGAGTGACGGGAAAGGCAGGTTCATTGGTAGAAATCCCGCTGGATCTGGTCTTGTTAAGGAGCAGGTTAGCAGCATTAATTACACGCAGGAAGGGCGTGCGTAGAGGCCCAACCGAGCCCCACTCGGATGGTAGAAAGAGCGAGACCGGCCCTGCCCCAAAAAGCCGACAGGCTGGGAGCAGCAGGGGTTTGCCTACGGCCAGTCCTGGAACTGGGATTAGAACCAGGTCTCCAGCGTCCCAGGTCAGTGTTGATCCACCGCATCACATGAACAGCCGCTTGGGCAGGCTTGAAAGTGTCTCTCCGCTGCTGCTGTTGGGCCTTTCCGTGCTGCAGGCGGAACACAGCTGGCGGTGCATCATTACCACTTGGCATAGGGACCTGCTGGGGCGTGGCTGGGGACTCGGGGATCCTGAGCCCGTGGAATGGCCCATATGGTTTAGGTTACAGCAGCCCTGAGGCTACTCTAAGTCACACTGGGCCTGAACAGGCCCCCGGGATCAGCGCTGATCATGGACTGGCTGCACCCTGAAGAGCTGGCCCACCAGCTGTAAAAAGCGAAGGGGGTAAAACAGGGGAAAGAGAAGGGGTCCCAGGAGAGGGCTGGGACTGGGGTGAAGGGCAGGGTGGGGGGGACGGCCTAGCTGAAGGCAGATTGGAGCTGCAGCAAAGTCCTCGCACCATCCACACTCCTCCTACCTGTGCACACTGAGTGATTCCCTCACTTTATTACCCTGTGTCCCAGTAGCCTGGTCTGTGCCACCACGCCTCATTCCTGCCTGCTCCTGGCAGCTGGCAACGTCATGAATAGACCCCCAGCCCAGCCTGTCCCGGCCGGCAGCAGGGGAGGGAATGCCGAGGAGAGCCGGGGCCCGGCTGCATGGCAGGGCACGGAGTGGAGCATTGTTAGCTGGCAGCTTGGCCTTGCTTTATCCTAAATATATCTGGGGTGGTGTGATCAAAGGATTATGCAGCCGGCGATCTCCGGCTCTCCGGCTTCCACTGGCCACCCCATCCAGCGCTCCGTCTCAGCAGCTGCTCCTGTTGCCAGAACTCCAAATTCTTCTCTCCTTGGGCTTTACAATCATGCCCCAGGTGAATTTACCCCTGGGGCGACCCCAACCCTGTCGCTTTGCACCACCCTCTCCCTGCACATCCGTGCACATGCCCCCCGTCGGAGGGGTTTAGTAACGCTGCATTCTCAGCATGCTGTCTGTACAAACCACGGGCAGCCAGCGCAGGGGAAGAGTCCGATCCAACGCCCATTGAAATGATTGGGAGTCTTTTCAGTGGTGTCCATGGGCGTTGGATCGGGCCTGAATGCCTCGACAGCTAGAACTCCCTGTTTTCTCTGGCAGGCAGCTCACCGGAGAGCCCCCTCACTGGAGTAGGCAGTTGGGGGGATAACTTTCCCTTAAGTCCCAATAGTCAGGGGCCAGCTCAGCCCCCGAGCAGGATGACTTGTGTCCCTCCCAAAACGCTGGTTATTTTTAACAGTGTTGTTTGCTCAGGGCCGGCTCTAGCTTTTTTGCTGTCCCAAGCAAAAAAAAAAAAAAAAGGCTGCCGGACTGTGGAAGCAAAAAACAAACAAACTGGCAGCCGCAGGGAGCACGTGGAGGGCAGTCAAGGTGGCTTGCAGGGGGGTGAAGCCCCCTCTCGCCCGCCCACTCCCTCTGCCCGTGGGCAGCCAGGCGCTGCAGCCCGCTCGCAGCCGGGCTGCTCCCCCCTCCGGCCTTGGGGTGCCTCTCCCGGCTGGAATGCCGCCCCTTACAATGTGCCTCCCCAGGCACCTGCTTTCTCTTCTGGTGCCTGGAGCCAGCCCTGTGTTTGCTGTGCTGACTGTCTGGCTGTGCTCAATGGCCATACGAATTCTGCTAAGCTGTTAGCCTCAGAAACACCTGGTGGCAAGGAGTTCCACAGGCTAACGGCATGAGAGACAGGCCCTGCCCCTAAAGCACACGCAATGTGTGCTTAATTCTGCCGCTTCCTACCTTGCAGTACTGGACTTTGCAACCTCAGGGGAGGGCTGGGGGTTCTGTGGGGCTTATTTGAAATGGCATCATCGCTTCCCTATTAAGCTAAGGAAACCCCTCCAGATCCAGGCTTGCAGGAGCAAGGTGCCAGCTGCCCCTCGGATGAATGCTGTGTTGCTGGGGGAGCAGCGAGTGCCAGAGCTGTGGCCCTAGGAGGCGTTCGCTGTTCCCATCGGTCCTGCACCACCAAGACCTCGATCGTGCCAGGGAACAAAGTCATTGCCAAGTAACGAAAGCTGGAGTCCTCGGCCCTCTCAGGCTCATTAATTACCCGGGAGCTATTCGCTGTCAGCGGCCAGCGGACCTCGAATTCGAATGACAAACTCTGAATTCTTAATTCCTTATGATCCATCAACTGCTGACTTCCCTGGTTAGCACTGGCAGGGCCAGTGCCCCGCGTGGCGGGGGGCCAGGAAGTCAGTCTAGCGGGAGGCTCAGGCACGTGTCTGCAGAGGGGGGTTAGCTGGGACGTTCTGCCCTGCTCCCAGCGCGAGAGAGGCGGGATTGCGAGCAGCAGCCTCGGAGTGAGGCAGAACGAGTCCCTGCACTGCACAGAAAGGTCTGTAATAAATGAGAGCGAAAGATCAACCAGCCAGAGTGGGAGGGAGCTGGCCAGGAGCTCTCCTTGGCCTCAGCAGACACGGGAGCATCGCCACGCCAGCTGCCTTGGGAGAGTCCTGGTAGAGCCAGGAACCTGCCCCCCTCAAACCCGCCTGCTCCTGGCCCGAGCTCGGCGCTGCTGTGGGGAGCGCTGTGTCGTGGTTACCCTGGGCCATCTCCAGAAGGTGGGAGGAAGAGGGCAAATCAACACAGCCTGTCTGGGAGCGCGCCTGAGCTGAACGCAGTCAAAGAGCACCCCGTGGGAGAGAGAGGGCCCTGAAGCACGGGTGGGTGGGCTCTGGTTGGCCTGTCTCCATCCCAGAGGCACCAGAATCGTTCAGACCTGGGACGGGAGTAGCTGGGAGCTCCCCCGACAGCCGGCGCGCCTGCCCCACTCCCTACAGCAGCACCTCTGTCTCGGGGTTCGTGCTACTCCGCTCTCTCCTCCGGAGGTGCTCAGAGCACTGGCAGCGCCGTGTGCCTGGCGGTGGTGGTGGCCACTAGACAGAGGGGCATTGTCACATTTAGGTTCACCCCAGACCAGTGAGAGGTTGTGTCACCGCTTGTCCTGTAGCCCTGAGATGCTCTGTTGCTCTAGCTCCCTGTCTGGGCACTCCCAGCCAGCCGCCAAGCCTGCCCTGCTGTCAGCGCGCTGAGACTCCAGCGGCCGGCTTGTTCCACCCCACCAGGCGCTGGGCTCCATCAGCCTGTGCTACTACCAGCCAACGCCCCCCCCCCCACACACATACATTCCTAAAGTCCCCCAAACGCTCAGCCCCGAAGTGTCCAGCCTCTCCTGGGACACTCAGAGGCAGGGCCGGCTCTGGCTTTTTTGCCGCCCAAGGCAAAAAAGCCTCCCGCTGCCCCCCACCCCCAGCGTGGCAGGGGAGGGCGGAGAGCCCGTCTGGGACTCCACTCTCCCCGGCGGCCAGAGTGCCGGGAGCAGGGCGGAGAGCCCGGCTGGGGCTCCACTCTCCCCGGCGGCCAGAGCACCGGGAGGAGGGCGGAGAGCCTGGCTGGGGCTCCACTCTCCCCGGCGGCCAGAGCACCGGGAGGAGGGCGGAGAGCCCGGCTGGGGCTCCGCTCTCCCCGGCGGCCAGAGCACCGGGAGGAGGGCGGAGAGCCCGGCTGGGGCTCCCCTCTCCCTGGCGGCCAGAGCGCTGGGAGGAGGGCGGAGAGCCCGGCCGGGGCTCCGCTCTCCCCGGCAGCCAGAGCGCCGGGGGGAGGGTGGCGAGCCCGGCCGGGGCTCCGCTGTCCCCGGCGGCCATAGCCGGAGCGCCGCGCCGCCCCCCTCCAGGTGGCGCCCCAAGCACAAGCTTGGTGGGCTGGTGCCTGGAGCCGGCCCTGCTCAGAAGAGTAATGAGAGCCGGTGCTCCTGTAAAGAGAGAAAAGTTGCTTTGACTGGAGCTAAGCATCACTTCACGTCGGACACAAAACTGGGCGGGGTTAGAATAGGAGTAAGCCCGGCCCCCGGGGATTAATCCAGAGGACGTCGGTGAGTCCCGGTGTAAGGGATAAAGTCAGAAATGGTTACAAACAAGTTCAAGTGACAGCTGCTTTCTAGTGATGCAGGCAGTGTTGGGTAGCCGTGTCAGTCCCAGAAGGTCCGAGAGACAAGACGGGGGAGGGGATCGCTTTTATTGGACCAGCTTCGGCTGGTGAGAGCTGCACAGGCGGGGAACGGCACTCCTGAAGCAGAGCTCTGGGTAAACTCAAAGGCTCGGCTCTCACCAGCAGAAGTTGGGCCAGTAAAAGAGATCCCCTCCCCCACCTTGGCTTTCCAGGGACTAAGAGTTAACACAACTACAGCCTTGGTTCCAGGTACGATTCTGACCATATCTCCTCCCAGCCAGATGGGTGACCGGCGCCTTGGTCGGGATCTCCCACAAAGTCCAAAGTGCTCTGCTCCTTTGTCCTCTTAGGTGACAGAGAACTTGGGGTTCTAGGCTTTGCCCCCCACTTTACCACCCGGTGAACTCCTGAAATGTTCCCCTCTCAAAGCACAGTGCCCCGCGCTTTGAGAGGTGCCAGGGAGTCTGATGGAGAAGGTTCCAGGCTGGTTTCTTTCCCGACGGTGCTTCCTGTGATGCAGTGCGATCTGTCCCTGCAGCCTCTGATGTGCCAATGAATGGCCACTTGACTGCGATTGCCCCTTGTCGATGATTGCACCCGGACGGAGGAATCTGCCTTCCCTTTGGCTGGAAAAACCTTGTTTATGCATTCCACTTGTCTGGTTCCTACAAATTTAGTCCCACATTTCCTTCCCATTTGCCCAGTCCTGTGACCATTTACCTCACACACACCATGCAAGTGATCAGTGTGTTGTTGGTTTTCCCATGACACCTGACACAACACCTGTCTGATACAGCCTATGGTAGAAGGGAGCTGAGTACACAGAACTGGTCAGTTGGATGAGACTTGCTGCGTGATCCCTGTGAGCCCCTTGCCCTCTGCCACAGGGATGCTCTTAGGGTCACAGGGACGCTGATGGACAGAAGTTCAGATTGACACTCCCATTCTGGGGAGCTGACTCCAGGCCCCTTGGCCTGGTTCTCAGGAGCATGGAGCACCCACACGTCCCTGTCACCCCAGCTGGAGTTGTGGACACTCAGCACCTCAGCCCCAGGAGGTGGAGCCACTTTTGAATGTTTTGTCTGAAGGAGCAGCTCAAGATCGCAGACTGCGTTGGGGGTAGGACCCATATCTGGGAATACCGAGGGCAGTGCCCCAGCCACAGGATGTGCTCCTCCTCCAGGCCTATGGTAAGGCAAGGCGACTCAGCCCAGGGCCTCTGTAAACAAGGGGCAGCTCCCAGCAGAGAGAGGACATGGAGACATGGGAGGCAGAGGGGAATCTCCACAGCTGGTTTCAAGTCACCTTTTCATGACGCTCATTTGTGGTGACACTATTATGGTCACCACTTTTACAAAATTATGATACATTTTGTACAAAGTATGCTTGGTGAAGTATCATTTGAAAACTCATAATCTACTGAACATTATTATCCTGTTGAAATAAGTGTACCAACACTACATGTGAAGTGATGAGATTCTACTGTATGATTGTTACTGAAATATGTTGTAAATCTGGGTAACACCCATAAACCATTTTTTTCAGAGACAAAGACACCCCGGCACCCCCCAGACAGGTATTAACAAAGTCAAGCGGGCTATCACTTACTTAAGCAGCCATTCTTCAGCAATGGTAAGGTGTAAACAAGAAATTTACATTGCTTCACGGGAAATTGAGTTATAAAGAGGGTCAAAAACACTTGACTTCACCTTTCCTCCTCCCATCTCTCTGCTCATGACATCAATGAACACCTGGAAGACTCAGAACTGGGGGAGGGTGCCTGGCTGAAAGGAAATCCAGCCTGTGAACTATTACAACTTCTTGTGAGAGAAAGATACTTGCTTTAAATCCTATTAGCTTGTTAAAGTTTAGGAATTAGCTTGCATTTTTAATCTTTTTATTTTCTTTTGTAACCAATTCTGACTTTTATGCCTTATCCCTTGTAATCACTTAAAATCTAGCTCTCTGTAGTTAATAAACCTATTTTTTTGTTTTCTCTAATCCAGTGTGTGTCTGGATTGAAGGGTTTGGGAGACTCTATTTGAGACAACAAGGCAGATGCATCCTTATTTTCCTTTGTTGAAATGACGGATTTACTATGAGCTTGCACTGGCCAGGAGTTCCTGTGCAGCACAAGACGCACATTTCTGGGGTCAAGGCTGGGACTGAGAACATGTGGGTGTTGCTCTGTATGTAATTCACCAGTGACTGGGCAGAGTGCTCGTGTATTTAGCTGGGAGTGACTGTACATGCTGAAGGCTGTGTGTGAGCAGAACCTGGAGAGGTGATTGTTCACCAGCAAAACAGTGCAGGAAGTGTCCCAGGATGAAATCCTAAGAGGACCCCGCTGTTCGACAGTCCAGATTGTAACCGTTCAGTACTGACACCGCAAGGGATCAAACATCACAAGTCGGATCCTGAAAACCATGAGATTGGCTCCAAAATCATGTGACATTTTAAAAAGACCATATTGTGGCTTTGGTCTCCCCCAACCCCTGTGTCATAAGAACATAAGAACAGTCACACTGGGTCAGACCAAAGGTCCATCTAGCCCAGTATCCAGTCTTCCAACAGTGGCCAGTGCCAGGTGCTCCAGAGGGAATGAACAGAACAGGGAATCATCAAGTGATCCATCCCCTGTCGCCCATTCCCAGACTTTGGCAAACAGAGGCTAGGGATACCATCCCTGCCCATCCTGGCTAACAGCCATTGATGGATCTATCCTCCATGAACATATCTAGTTCTTTTTTGAACCCTGTTCTAGTCTTGGCCTTCACAACATCCTCTGGCAAGGAGTTCCACAGGTTGACTGTGCGTCGTGTGAAGAAATACTTCCATGTGTTTGTGTTAAACTTCCTGCCTATTAATTTCATTTGGTGACCCCTAGTTCATTTGTTATGAGAAAGGGTAAATAACACTTCCTTATTCACCTTCTCCACACCAGTCATGATTTTATAGACCCCCCATTAGTCTCCTCTTTGCCAAGCTGAAAAGTCCCAGTTTTATTAATCTCTCCTCATATGGAAGCTGTTCCAGACCCCAATCATTTGTGTTGCCCAGTTGGTGTCACTCCTGCTGCAGGAGCTCTCCTCCCCGACCCCTGCCCAGCAACGAACCCTGTCCCCAGCCCCTCACCAGTCTGGCTCCCCATCAGCCCCACCCCTTAGTTCAGCCCCCAAAGCCTCATATCTCCTCCTCCAAGGGCTCCTGACCCTGCTCTACCACTATCCAGGCAGGTGCCAGGGGGGAGGAGAAGCAGCAGAGGCACCGTCCTGTCCCCATTGCTCACATGGGGAGTGGGGCCACCCTGAGCTGCTGGGCTCTTAGCTCCCCGCCCCACCCTCCCTGTGGGGCAGAGAGCAGAGGGGACAGACTCCTCCAGCTTCCGGCAGGGCTGGGCTTTGTGAGGGGCTGGAGCTTCTCACAGCATCACCAGATGGGCTGCAAATCTCTGCTGGACACTGGGTCCAACTCCCCCCCTGTGACGAACTGGGACTGTTCTTGCTGGGGTGTGTGAATGCTGACAGGGGAGTGTGACTAGGATGGTCTGCATCGGGGGATGGGAGCCGGCCCAAGGGAACATACCTGAGCTTGTAACATGAGAACCCAGGAGGGGGTTGGAGGTCAGATGACTCCGGGGCCCGGGAAACGGAACAAAGGCTGTGGGAGGGGTCGCTGAAGGCAGAGTGCTGGAAGCAGGCTGGAAGGAGGCTGGAGAGATGGCTGGGAGGCAGAGATGGCTCTGACCCCCCAAAGGGGGGGGCTGGGATGCCCTGGGACCCCAAGCTGGACCTAACTGAGGGGGGCCCTGTTGTCTGTGCCTGCAAGACCTGTCTTGGACTGTGTTCCTGTCATCCAAATAAACCTTCTGCTTTACTGGCTGGCTGAGAGTCATGGTGAATCGCAGGAAGCCGGGGGTGCAGGGCCCTGAGTTCCCCAATACTCCGTGACAACTGGTGGCAGCGGTGGGATCTACTGCACCCCGTGGACGGCGCTTCCTGCAGTAAGTGACTGGGGAGCAGTAAAACGAAGGGGGATTGACGGGGACCAGGCCTGCTGAAGAGTGGGAGAGAGACGGTTATTACCCCTGGGAGTGTGTGACCAGCGAGAAGGACTTTTGCAGTAACAGGGTCCCCCGTGGGATCACAGCGAGTGGTCCCAGGGGCGGAGGAGTCTGCAGCTCGACCCTGGCAGAGAGGTGGTGACCTCGAGAAGGGCTGGCACACTAGGGGGCCCCCTGCAAACTGTGGGGAGCTGTGAGCACACAGGCCGGTGAGTGGCCAGCAGGAAGATGTATGCCAAGCGGCTTAAGAGCGACCTGGTGGAGCTGTGCAAGCAGAGGCGGCTGCGCATTGGGAGGCTCACCAAAGAACAGCTCATCGCCCAGCTGGAGGCGGAAGATCGCGCGAATGAACTGATCCCTGTGTCTCAGGGAAGCAGCCTGGCAAATGCAGCGCAGGCACCAGTGTCTGTCCCAGCTGGGAGTGGTCAGCCGGCTGCTGAGGGCTTCCCGAGACCCCTCCTTCCTATGCCTAGGGGAAGGGTGGGGAGGAGCCCAGCAAATACCGAAGGCGCCGTGATCCCCCCGGCCAGCAGGGGGTCCCCCCGGCGAAGCCCGCCGGCCAGCAGAGGAGCCTCCCGGCGACGTTCGGCATCCGGGGAGCGGAATTGGCTGGAATGGGAGAAAGAGCTAAAACTGAGGGAGCTGGAGGATCGTGAACAACAGAGACAGCATGAAGAGAGACAGCATCAGCGTGAAGAGAGACAGCGTCAGCATGAACGGGAGGAGAAAGAGAGACAGCATCAGCGTGAACGGGAGGAGAATGAGAGACAAAGACAGCATGAAGAGAGACAGAGACAGGAGAATGAGAGACAGCGTCAGCATGAACTGGAACTGGCGAGACTGAGGGGCAGCGAACCCCCGGCTGCGGTGAGTGAGGGGGGACCCAGGACTGCACGGAGCTTTGATAAGTGCATCATGGCCCCATACAAGGAGGGGGAGGACATGGATGACTTCCTGGAGGCCTTTGAGACGGCCTGCGAGCTGCACCGGGTTGATCCCGCGGACAGACTCCGGGTCCTTACCCCCTTACTGGACCCCAAATCCGTGGCATTGTACCGCCAACTGGGAGAGGCAGAGAAAGGGGACTACGAACTATTCAAAAAGGCCCTGCTACGTGAGTTTGGGCTGACTCCTGAGATGTACCGGGGAAGGTTCCGGAGTCAAGATAAAACCCCTGAGATCTCATATCTGCAACTAGCCGTCCGCATGGAAAGATACGCCAGCAAGTGGGCTGGTGGGGCCCAGACGAAGGAGGACCTGATTAAACTGCTGGTACTGGAGCAACTGTATGAGCGGTGCCCATCCGACCTGAGGCTGTGGTTGGTGGACAGAAAGCCAGAGAACCCGCGACACGCCGGGCAGCTGGCTGATGAGTTTGTAAAGAGCCGGTCAGGGGGTGGCAGGGAGGAGCCCCAAAGGAACAGGCCCGCCGTGATGCAGAGAGAGAGTCACCCTGGGACCTCCCAAAGAGGGAATATGGGGAATCCCCTCCCACGGGGAATGCCCAGCGTCAGGGACAACCGACCGGCTCGAGGGGACCCACAGGACATGAGCTGCTATTACTGCGGCCGAAGAGGCCACGTTCGGGCCCAGTGCCCCAAGCTCAAGGACAGACTGAGCAGACCGAACCCGCATAGGGTTAACTTGGTAGAGGCCCAGACGGACGAGGGGCAGGCTTCTCACGCAAGAGGGGCTGGCAGCTTATCAACTGCTCAAGAGAGAGAAGGGCCCCAGGCCAGCTCCTCTAGGGGGCTGGATGCCCCAGACTCAGGGTTTTTGGTTTATACGGTGGGCGCGGGGCTGTCCCTCCGGAGAGAGTACCTTGTTCCCCTGGAGGTGGATGGGAGGAAGGTCAATGGATACTGGGATACGGGCGCAGAGGTGACGCTGGCCCGGCCCGAGGTGGTGGCCCCAGATCAGGTGGTGCCCAACTCCTACCTGACCCTGACGGGGGTGGGCGGAACACCAGTCAAAGTGCCCGTGGCAAGGGTACACCTGAAGTGGGGGGCCAAGGAGGGCCCCAAGGATGTGGGGGTACACCCGTATCTGCCCACTGAGGTATTGATGGGGGGGGACCTGGAGAACTGGCCAAGCAACCCCCAAAAGGCACTGGTTGTGACCCGCAGTCAGAGCCGGCGAGGGGCCCTGCGCCCTGGCCTTGGGGGGGGTGCCTTGCCTGAGGCGCAGGACCCTAACCTGGTGGGGAGGGAACGCCCAGGGACGCGGCTCAGGGAGGCTGCAGCTTCGGACCCAGCGGGCGAGAAAGAGCAGGTGGCCATCCCTGTCCCAGCTGCTGAGTTCCAGGCCGAGTTACAGAGAGACCCCTCCTTGCGGAAGATAAGGGACCTGGCCGACCTCAATGCGGTACAGACCATGGAACGAGGTGGCCGGAAAAGGTTCCTGTGGGAGAAGGGGTTCCTGTACCGAGAATGGGCTCCCCCAGGGAAAATGGAGTCAGGGGGGATCAGGAGGCAGCTGGTGGTACCCCAGAAGTATCGCCGCCAGCTGCTGTGCCGGGCCCATGACATTCCCCTCTCAGGGCACCAGGGAACCTGGCGTACCCAGCAGAGGCTGCTACGGAGCTTTTACTGGCCTGGGGTCTTTGTTACTGTCCGACAGTACTGCGGATCCTGTGACCCCTGTCAGAGGGGGAGGAAGGCCTGGGACAAGGGGAAAAGAGCTTTAGGACCCTTGCCCAGCATAAAGGATCCTTTCCAGAGGGTGGCCAAGGTTAAAAGGGCGGCTCTAAACCAAGAGAGCCCAAAGCACAGACCTCCAGACTGGAGCGCTGGGAGAAGACCACAGCCCAGTTGGAACCCCAGAGGTATGGGGGTGGGAAAAGGGCACAGGCCGCATAAACCTTCCCACATGCGAACTGCGAGTGCCATCAAGCACCCCCGACCTAAGGGGGGGCGTGGAACGGAAGGGGCCTGGTGTAATTCTCACCAAGGAACTGGAGGGATGCGGGGGCATCCATGGGAACGGGGGTAGGTTCGAACTTCCCCGGGTCACTGGCTAAAGTGACCCTGCTCAGTTCGGTCTCGAAGGGGGGAGAGATGTGACGAACTGGGACTGTTCTTGCTGGGGTGTGTGAATGCTGACAGGGGAGTGTGACTAGGATGGTCTGCATCGGGGGATGGGAGCCGGCCCAAGGGAACATACCTGAGCTTGTAACATGAGAACCCAGGAGGGGGTTGGAGGTCAGATGACTCCGGGGCCCGGGAAACGGAACAAAGGCTGTGGGAGGGGTCGCTGAAGGCAGAGTGCTGGAAGGAGGCTGGAAGGAGGCTGGAGAGATGGCTGGGAGGCAGAGATGGCTCTGACCCCCCAAAGGGGGGGGCTGGGATGCCCTGGGACCCCAAGCTGGACCTAACTGAGGGGGGCCCTGTTGTCTGTGCCTGCAAGACCTGTCTTGGACTGTGTTCCTGTCATCCAAATAAACCTTCTGCTTTACTGGCTGGCTGAGAGTCATGGTGAATCGCAGGAAGCCGGGGGTGCAGGGCCCTGAGTTCCCCAATACTCCGTGACACCCCCAAGCCCCCTGACCCCTCCTGGGACACTGGGTCCAACCTCCCACAGTCCCCTGACCCCTCCTGGGACACTGGGTCCAACCTCCCCCAGTTCCCTGACCCCTCCTGGGACACTGGGTCCAACCTCCCGCAGCCCCCTGACCCCTCCTGGGACACTGGGTCCAACTCCCCTCCCAGCTCCCTGACCCCTCCTGGGACACTGGGTCCAACCTCCCACAGCCCCCTGACCCCTCCTGGGACACTGGGTCCAACCTCCCGCAGCTCCCTGACCCCTCCTGGGACACTGGGTCCAACTCCCCCCCCAACCCCCTGACCCCTCCTGGGACACTGGGTCCAACCTCCCGCAGCCCCTGACCCCTCCTGGGACACTGGGTCCAACCTCCCGCAGCTCCCTGACCCCTCCTGGGACACTGGGTCCAACCTCCCCCAGCTCCCTGACCCCTCCTGGGACACTGGGTCCAACTCCCCCCCAGCCCCCTGACCCCTCCTGGGACACTGGGTCCAACTCCCCCCCCAGCTCCCTGACCCCTCCTGGGACACTGGGTCCAACTCCCCCTCCAGCCCCCTGGCCCCTCCTGGACACTATCCCTGTTCCCTCGGCATCACTGCCCCATGGGGGAAAGAGCTGAGTGTCTCCTTGGGACATGGGCGATCAGGCCAGGCCTCTGAGGGTCCGTGTCTCTGAGCAGCAGCCCCCCAGAGAAAGGGAACCCAGTGAGTGCAGAGCACTGCCCGGCAGCACAGCAGGGCGGTGTGTGGAGAGCAGAGACGGGGGGGTCAGGGGCTGGGCTGAGGAGCAGGGGGCACAGACACTAAGATCCCTTAGGACAGAGAGGCAGAGGAGACAGGTCAGGAGATGGGCTCGGGGGCAGGACATGCCCGGCCTTCCTCCAGCAGGACCCCGGTGCCAAGCCTGCCTCTCTCAGCTCCTGGACGGTCGGGGACCAGTGAACAGCCCCTTGGCCACACTGCGCTGACCGCCTGAGAGCCCTGTGTCTGAGGAGGGCGGAACGGGGATCCTGCAGGACTCTAGCTTGGCTGGACTTGCTGCAGGGACCCGCCGAGGGAGACGGGTGACAGGCCAGGGCATAGACCAGACCCTGGGAATCCGTGCCATGGGCCCCCGGCAGCTCCCTGGCCCTGGGGTGCTGGCTCAGGTACAGGGTGAGGGGCAACCATTTCCTTCCCATGCTGAGGCATCTCCATGGGTCGTCACAGCCCTGCCTTGGCCCAGATGAGGGGAGGCTCGGTCTCTCCTGAAGATGAGCCCCAGCCTTGCCCCAAAGCCAGCAGAACTCCCATCTCCATGGCTGCCTCGCCCCCTCCCTGGCTCTGATGAAGCCAGACGAATTCTTCTTGTCCCGTCTAGAGCTGCCAGGTGTCCCGTCTTCGACCAGAAGCCCCAATCGACGGAGGGAGGGGGGGCTGGAGTGAGTGGGGGGTGGGGCCTCAGAGAAGGGGCAGAACAGGGGGCGGGGCCTCAGGGAAGGGGCGGGGCAAGGGTGTTCGGTTTTGTGCAATTAGAAAGTTGGCAACCCTACTCCCATCTCCAGCTGTTCGGAAGCGATGGCCGCCCCATGCTGCTGATCAGGTGATCTGAGGACACTGAACATTTAGGGTGCTGCTCCCCACTGGCCTCTGACCCTCTGGATCCCAGAAGGGGACCCTGACCCTGTGTGGTGTCCTGCTCCCGAGGAGGTCTCAGAGCTCATCCGTGGCTCGCTGGGCCTGGGGACTGCCATCAGCACAGCTGTCTCCCGCTCTGCGCCGGCTCTGCATCTGCGAGTGCTGCTGAATTATTGAAGTTTCGTTTCATTCCGCCTGCCGCTCCCTTTGTTGTGGGAGGCGAGAACACGCTCCTCACAGTTCTCCCCGATATCAAACCCGCAATGCAAACAAACAGATAAATAAATCACAAAGCCGTCCCTGCCTGCCCCAGCACGAGAGAAACAATCACACTGCGCTGGGGCAGCCCTGGCAGCGGCGTGGTGCCTCCGAGCCGCGCAGGCCTGCCAGGGGCGCCCCATGCACCGCGCTCTGGGGACAGGTATTTTCTACCGGAGCCTGCGTCGGTTTCACACAGGGGAGGGTCCGCAGCCAGAGTTTGTCCTGTCACCGCTCCAGGGGGCCCTTAGCTCCCCGCCTGATCCAAGGGGCCAGGTGCAGAGCTGGTGAATGGGATTCAGGCAGTGGTGCTGGAACAGGGAGCCAGGGGGCCTGGCCCCTCCACTTTTCACCACCCCGGACGCCGCCCCCATCCCTTCCTTTTCCCCCTCCCTGGCCACCCATGCGCCTAGGGGCTGCAGGGACCTGGCGGCTGCTTCCTGGGAGCCTGCAGCCTCTCTCGCACCCCCACCCTGAGTCTCCTCCCGCACCCAAATTCCCTCCTGGAGCCCGCACCCCTCCCCGTACCCCAACCCCCTGCCCCCAGCCTGGAGCCCCCTCCTGCACCCCAAACCCCTCATCCCAAGCCCCACCCCAGAGCCTGCACCTCCAGACGGAGCCTGCACCCCCTGCCCCAGCACCCCAGCCCGGTGAAAGTGAGTGAGGGTGGGGGAGAGCGAGCGATGAAGGAAGGGGGGATGGAGCAAGCAGGGGCAGGGCCTCAGAGAAGGGGCTGGGCCAGAGGCGGGGCAGGGTGTTCGGTTTTGTGCGATTACAAAGTTGGCAACCCTATCACGACATAATCTTTAATTAAAAATTAATCTTTCATTCTTGGCGACTCCAGGCCAATCCCGGAGGATTGGCAACCCTCCCTGAGGCCTGACCAGGCCCACTTGTAGAGGCTGGCCAGTGGCTGGCAGGAATGGCCACCTGGCACTGTGGTTCTGGCATGGGGTTGGCCCCTGGCGCTCAGGGGCCAAGTTCCTAAGGCCCCCGCGTTGAAAGCGATTTAGGCCGTGCTCCGCTCAGCATTAAAACGCCAAAGTGACTTGGGGGCCTCAGTCTCGCTCTCAAAAGGGACTTAGGCACTTATGACCCTACATCCCACCGGCTTTCAGTCTGACGTAGGCTCCTAAGTCACTTGGGCATGGCCATGCTGAGTGGAGCATCGCCTAAATACCTTTAAACATCTGGGCCTTAAGCTCTCTGTGCCTCAGTGTCCCCTGGGGTGGAAGGGGGCTGGCTGTGCGTCCTTCCTCCCCCCGGTTCTGCCTTATCGATTGCTGCTGGGCTAGTCAGAGGCCCTACGGGCGTTTCAATGGGAGCTGAGTAGCTCCAAACATCTCAGCCCTTCGGTCACCGAGTGTCTGTGCACATTGCAAAGGGCACCCAAGGGTGCTGGCCTCTGACATGCAGAGGGCTAGTATTAGGCCCCAGCTTTTCCGGGAGGCTGAGTCCCTGTGGTCCCCAGTGGTTGTGGGTGTTCGGGGCCTTTGGGCTCAGGTCCGGAGCGCTGTGGATGTCGGGGCCTGGCTGGAGGCCCCCAGGTTTGACACGGTTGGCCTAAGACTTTGTGAGCTCTGGGCCAGCAGGGGGTGGGATGTGTGAGCTGGGCCAGCAAGTGCAGCTGGCCCTGAGTGTCGTCAAGTCTCTGCACACGCGCTCAGGGTCATGTCACGTCGTGCCCTGTCATGCCACAAAAATACCCTCCGTGTCCTTCGCTCACCTCCTGCTCCGCGGCCCATGTCAGTTTGTTTATTTAATCTGTGCAGGGAGTTTGCTAACTGGGATAATGAGGCCATGGAGATTAAACTGCTCCTCTTCAAAGTCAACCCAAGGACGTCGCCTGGTCGTGCTCATCAACGTTGCTTGTTGCTGTCACGCGGCCAGGAAGGACGCCGTCCATGCCACCAAGAGCTGGTGCATTGGAGTCAGATTCTCTGATGACCTGTGAGCATCATGTGTCGCCCATAGGCGTAGCGCACTCCCATGCCCTGGGGGTCCCACACCGTGCTCCCACGCCCTGTGGGCTCCGTGCCATCCTCCCACGCCCTGGAGGTCCCGCACCACGCTCCCATGCCCTGGGGGCTCCATGCTGTGCTCCTACACCCCAGGGGCCCACCCCGTGCTGCACTCCCACGCCCTGGAGGTCCCGCACCATGCTCCCATGCCCTGGGGGCTCCATGCTGTGCTCCTACACCCCAGGGGCCCACCCCGTGCTGCACTCCCACCCCCGGGGGTCCCAAGCCGTACCACCACATCCACTGCTTGAAATGACTGCTAGTCTTTCTGCAGTCGGGATCTCGGCCCACCCCACTGACGCCAGCCTCTGAGCAGAGAAGTGTGTGTGTGAGGTTCTGTGTGGGTGTGACTGTGTGGGTGTGACTGTGTGGGTGTGGGTGTGACTGTGTGTGAGGTTCTGTGTGGGTGTGACTATGTGGGTGTGGGTGTGACTGTGTGTGAGGCTCTGTGTGGGTGTGACTGTGTGGTGTGGGTGGGCTGTGTGTGAGGCTCTGTGTGGGTGTGGGTGTGACTGTGTGTGAGGTTCTGTGTGGGTGTGACTATGTGGGTGTGGCTGTGTGTGAGGCTCTGTGTGGGTGTGACTGTGTGGCGGTGGGTGTGGCTGTGTGTGAGGCTCTGTGTGGGTGTGGGTGTGACTGTGTGTGAGGTTCTGTGTGGGTGTGGGTGTGACTGTGTGGCTGTGGGTGTGACTGTGTGTGAGGTTCTGTGTGGGTGTGACTGTGTGGGTGTGGGTGTGGGTGTGACTGTGTGTGAGGTTCTGTGTGGGTGTGACGGTGTGGGTGTGACTGTGTGGGTGTGGGTGTGGCTGTGGCTGTGACTGTGTGGCTGTGGGTGTGATTGGGTTTTTTTGGTGGGGGGAGGTTCCTGATACGGAGATTCAGAATCAGCTACTCCTACCTGTCGCGGACGTGTGCAACCATGTAGGAAATCTCCTGTTCTGAGCCCCTCACCTCTCTTGCCAGCCAATAGCCTGGGCAGGAGATGAGGTGACATCCCGGGCTTTTACCGCTCCTTTCGCCTGGTGCTCTGCGAATAGGGGGCTCTCCGGCGCTGTGGGTGAGGGACAGACAGGCAGCGTTCCCTCCAGCGCTGAATGCAGCCATCTCTGGGGAGGGGTGGAAGTTATTTAGCCCTGCCCTGCCCTTTGGGACAGGGATCATGTTCCCACTGAGCGTTGCACACCGATCGGAAATCACAGCGTGACATTTGGCCAGACGCCAGGGCTAACCAGTCATGGGCCAGCCCAAGGGTTAAGATTGTTAACGGCAATTAGTGAGTTGAGGCGACTCCATTTTGGGAACTCGACTTCAGCCTCTAGCGGGTGGGACTTGCAGAAAGGGCTGAGTACGCGCCGCTGAACACGGGCTCCTGCGAGGTCCCCCCAGACTCTCTAGTCACCGCTGAAAATCTCGGCCAATGACCAGAAATAGGCAGAAGCTAATAGTGCGTCTCCTGAGAGACGTTTCCTCTGAGCACCACGCTGGGCCGTTGTCAGAGGAAGCAGTGCCCCTTATGGAGTCACCAGCATCGCTCTGGTGTTCCTTGGTGGACTCCCATCCATGCGCTGCCAGGATCCCAGCAGAGCCTGGCCTGGCCATTTCTCCACTATGTCCCCAATCCCCCCCATTTCCTGCCCCTGTTTCCATTGGCTAGGCACCGTCGCACACACACATTGGATATTGGCCCCGGCTGAACTCACCTGGCCCTGCTGAATATTCCTCAGGCCGTCAGGACGGGCAGAGAAGCCACCAGAAAGCTGGGTGCCTCTTAGTGATTAGAAACCGGGCAGAGCATTGGAGTTTGGATGCTCTGTTTTCATGCACAGAGCAAGTCGTGCATGTTGAGTCTCAGATTGATTTTACTTGGGATCGAAGAAAACAAGACAGAACTGAAGCCCAGCGGGCCAGCTTACCTCCATTATATTCACTGCTTTGCATTATATGCTGCGGTATTATGTCCAGCAGTAATGCAAGGAACCTACAGGCTTGTATCCCGTAGGACATCGGCTTCAGCAGTTAGCACGAGGCTTGAGGCCTACGAACTTTGGCATAAATAAACGTAGGTAACTCATAAGTTTTGGGGAAGTGGAAGCAGAGTGTAGGGGGAATTTTGTCCATAATGGCATCAGCCAACCACAGCACATGAACTGACACCAGCTTCTGGAAGGTTTCGGACGGAACACCCGACTGCAAGAGCGCCATGGCAACGAATTGACGTATATGATAACGGGGTGAAATCATAAATACACTAACCTATAGAAGAAGGACACCTGAACATCGGTAAGGGGAGGAAATACAAATAAGGAAGAGGGGAGAAACCCTCTTGAAAATGCATTAGACATGGGAACGTCAGCGCAACATAGTATAAAAGTGGCCTCCCAGGGCAGTAGGAGAGAGGTGTAGCCCTTGGGAGGGGCCAGGCTGATGGCTACTGGTGAAGATGAGGAAGGTGACGGTGATGAGGAAGATACTGGCTGACATTGCAGGTTGTTCTGCAAGGCACGGTGGCAGTATGGAGGTTCAGATGTACTTTCTGTATTACCTCTAGCTACCTTACTGAGGTAGAGTGCGTGAGACTTTGTTAAATGTATTAATACGTTATGATCTGTAAATCTGAAAGAGTTCCGATAGTGTGAGTGTTGCACCTGTGCCCGTCGGGGCTCCCAACTAGCTAATAATTTTAACAAGACAGGGCCTGATCCTGGGACAAGAACCTGGCAGCCCTCCAAGTGATAACTGGGGATTTGTAGTCATACTCTATAGATCAGGCTACAGAAGCAAAGTAGAGTCCCTTGTAGAGAGCGCAGTGAGCGTGGCCCCTCTGGAACAGACAGCAGATACAGCCAGGCAGAGCAGACATTTAAAGGCACAGGACACAGAAATGCAAAGACACCCCAGTGTCCTGGATACACTGGGTGAACTGGACGCTAACGAGCTGTTTGGCAACTGCTCTGTGAACACACCACAGCGGATGGGAGCCTGGCAAAGTGTTTGCTGCCAGGATTTGCTACTCCAGCTGTGTAACTGATCCCTTAATTTGTCTGACTGAAGTCACATGACATGACATGTTGGACGGGGTATGTGACAAGCAGGGGTGTTCTCTGGGTACTGCTCTTTTACAACCCCTGCAGAATTGCTAGCAGCTGCAAGCGGCTGCCCTGCTGCTCAGAACCAGCTGGCCCAAATTCACAGGCAATGGAGACTTTACTTTGGTTCTTTCTTGCTTTGGTTTTTTTTTTTTCCTGCTTAATTTAGACTCACAGCTGTTCCCACTGCAGGGAGGCGGCTGCTGACTGGGGAAGATGGGGGACAGGGCGCATGGCGAAACTCCTAGCTTGCAATTCAGAGAGTTGGATTCAGTTCCCTGCTCTGGCACAGACTCCCTGTATGACCCTGGGCAAGTCCCTTTGTCTCTCTGGGCTTCACCAGTACCAAGGGGATAAAAGCACCTCCTCTGTCTGTGTGGCCTGGGAGCTCGCTGGAGCAGGGCCTGCGTCTCACTCGGTGTTTGCACAGCACCCAGCACGCCGGGCTGTGAACTCAGCGGGAGTGTCGAGGTGCAGGCATGTGGCAGGGGACACACATTAAAGAGTGAATGTCACTCCCGCCGTCACAAGCCCTCCCCGTCCTGCCCCAAGTCACTTGTCCGAGTGACGTTTGCTCACATCAAGACATGGCTGAACTCTTCCCAGGTTTGCCCAGTCTGCCCAGTGCTACTTGCCCTGCCCCGCAGCAGCTCCCACAGCCGCAGCATGAGGTCAGAGGCTCCTGGATGAGCTCCTGGGGCAGGGAGCACCTCAGTTATGGTGCCCAGCGCCCCAGGGGCGTGGTCCGGGACGAGGGCTGCGATACAAACGATCACAAGGCTAGCGGGGCTATTCCCCAGGCTGTCTAGCCCCAGTATCCAGGGTGGACACTGTGGACACTGACGGGGAGGTAGGACACCTGGGTTCTACCCCTGGCTGTGTGACCTTGTGAAGTCGCATCCCCTCGCTAAGCCTCGGTTTCCCTGTCTGTGGGCGGGGTAATGACGCTCCCCCAGCTGGGTTATGCTGATTACCCCTCCGTAGCTTTGCAGCCCTCTCCGATGAGGCTTATGAAGGGATCTCCCCAGCCCTGCAAACCCTGCCCTGGGAAGAGCACGGCCTCGCCTGCCAGCTCCGAGGAGATTCCGCTGATTGCACAGTGGGGCCCTTTATTGAACACAGCCCCCCCTCGCCCCCCCCCCCCGGAGCACCAGCTGTTAACAGCCCCATTGAACAATGCAGCAAGCTAACCCTGTCCCTCTGACTGACCATCCATCCAGACAGGTACACTGTACATACACACGCGTACAGAGCCCACCGGATACATGAGCTGTGCACACACACACAGTGGACTTGTGCAGTGCACACACACACACAGAGTGGAGTTGTGAAGTGCGTGCGCACACACACACATACAGTGGATTTGTGCAGTGCACACACACACACAGAGTGGAGTTGTGAAGTGCGTGCGCACACACACACATAAAGTGGATTTGTGCAGTGCACACACACACACACAGGAGACTTGTACAGCTCTCAGAGCACACAAGCAACCCCCCCCCCCCGCAGGAACAGGCACGGACAGACCCACTGAGTGTACTCACATGCACACGCTCTGTGCACACACAGACTTACGCACAGATGCACAGATTCCTAGATTCCGAGGCCAGGAGGGACCCCCGTGATCATCTAGTCTGACCCCCTGCATAGCACAGGCCAGGCCAGCTCCCAAATAACCCCTAGAGCAGATCTGTTAGGAAAACATCCCATTTGGATTTAAAAATGGCCAGGGATGGAGAATTCACTCCTTAACCTTCTCTTTGTTAAGCTAAATAGATTGAGCTCCATGAGTCTGTCGCTATAAGGCAGGTTTTCTAATCCTTTATTCATTCTCGTGGCTCTTCGCTGACCCCTCTCCAATTTATCAACATCCTTCTGGAACTGTGGAGACCAGAACTGGCCACAGGATTCCAGCAGCGATTGCACCAGTGCCCAGCCAGAGGTAAAATAACCTCTCGGCTCCTACTTAATAATCCCTTGTTTATGCATCCGAGGGTCACATTAGTCCTTTTGGCCACAGCGTCGCACTGATTACCCACCACGACCCCCAAATCTGTATCACAGTCACGGCTTCCCAGGCTAGAGCCCCCATCCCGTGAGCACGGCCTGCTGTTAGTCGTTGGGCCTAGATAGATACATTCACAGGTAGCCAGGCTCGTATTAACACAAGTTACCAAGCAAGCCACATGCCCCCCACACACATACACATGTGCCCCCCCACATACACGTGTGAGCACACACACACGCACACACACACATGTGCCCATGCACACATGCACACATATACACGTGTGCCCCCACACATACACATGTGCGCGCGCACACACATGCACACACACACTTGTGCGCCCACACACACGCACACACTCACACGCACACATATACACGCGCACACACACACGAGCGATGGAGTGACTCATTTAAAGTCACACAATGGAGGAGCTGGGAATAGGCCCCAGGTCCTCTAGCTCCCAGTCGTGTACTGACGACACAATCCCTTGGAGAACTTGCAGCCTTTCAGGGATGTGTTCAGGTCGCGCGCTGTTCCCAAGAGTCTCTTCTTCCCAGCCAGAATTCCAGCTCAGACCCAGTGATTTCAGTCAGACCCCTCTGCCGCCCGCAAAATCCGGTTCCACCTGCACGTGGGATTCTGCTCCCCCTCCTGACTGAGCTGTTGTGTAGCGTTCCTGTGTGCTGTTACACAACTGCTCCACTCCACCCCAGCAGCAGCTGCATTTCAATGGTGGGGGCGCACCTCTTTGACCAGGACCTGGTTTCTACTGGCGTAAACCTAGGCACCGGTGCATGAGAGTCAGCATGGCCAGGGAAGGGGCCCACAGCATGGATGCCAGGTTCCCCTCCCCCCTGCCTCCACCGACAGGCTCCAGCATTCACCCAGCTCTCCCCTAGCTGCCCCCAGCTTTCTCCAGACCCGCCCTCCCACTGCAACCCCCCCCCCCGACATCCTCATCTTCCCTTTGGACACTGCCACAAACCCAGCTTCCCCAGCCACCTCCGGCCCAGCCCCCCGACATCCCCACAGCCCAGCGGCCCCAACTCCCCACACCAGGCAGCTTCTACCTCCTGCCAGGTGCCCATCGGCACCCGCCCAGCTCCCATGGCCTGCCGTGGTTCCGGGCGGGGGCACTGACTGGACGCTGACGTTCGTGGCCACATTCAAACTATTTGCAAACATGCACCTTGGAGGAACCAATTTGCATCTCTGAGGTGATTTGCCGAAAGCGTCTCACCCGGCCGGAGCTGCACGAACCGTGGCAGTTGCGAGCTGGGGCCTGCCCCGGCGGATCCCTCTTAGCGTTACTATGGCCCTGGCGGGCCGAGGGCCTGGCCGTGTGTGACGAAGTGGGGGATTTTCTTGTTTTCGGTGGAGTTTCAATGGTTTGCATGCGGAGAGGGTGGGACTCAGTTTCCCTGGGGGTTACCGGTTTAACGAGGTGAGGGGAGAGGGAGTTTGTTGTTACAGAGGACTGGAGAGGGAACTTGGGACCCCAGCCAATGGCCTGGAGGATGGATACCCCAGCGACCGGTGACCTGAGACCCCGACCCGGAGACCCAGCTCAGGAGTTGCAGCCGGTTCTGGCCAGTGGGCGGACAATGGGCTGCAGAGTGAGGACCCAGTGACCTAACCAGCCGGTTCCGGCCAGAGGACAGAAGCGAGGAGAGGAGGCCCCGGTTTACAACCCTGTTTACCTGGAGAGAAGACAATGGACAGAGGCAGGGCCTGGGGCCGGGGGTATCAGATGCCCAGCTGGGAGCAGGGGGGCTCTGGGCTGGAGAGGGGGAGCAGGCAGAGCCCACCTGGATGCAGGGAGACTGGGATGTGCTGGGCTGAGGGAGGCCAGGCCTGAGGCCCTGAAAGTTTCCTGTGCTGTGTTCAACTCTCAATAAACCCTCCAGTTTTGCGCTGGCTAAGAGTCACTCCGGTCTAGAGAACAGGGGGGGCATCAACCCCTTCAGGGGGTGGAGGCCCCGGGGGTCCAGAGCGAGTGGACTCCCTGAGGGGGCCCACGGCAGAGACAGACGTGCTAAGGCTCCGAGAGGTGCGGCTCCAGGAGGTGGAGGGGCCTGACCGCGAGAGAGAGTGGACTCCCGAGAAGGGCTGTTGCACTGAAAGGGGCACCCCCCACGGACCGCACGGGGCCAAGAGTGGGCACGACCTGTGAGTCCGTGACAACGTGCAAAGGCTTGGACATGCCACTCCAGAGCCTTTCGTTCGTTAGTTACAGGGCAAGCGCCAGACACTCGGATAGCAACAGAGCCGGACCCAAGAGCGCAGCCTCCAATTGCCAAGCTCCGAGGCGGACTAGACCTTGCATCTCTGTCTCCCACACCAGTGAATTTCCCAGTGTCCTTCGCCCTCCCTCCCCTCCCTGCAATGAAAAGCATCGATCAGACAAAGAAATAACCCCAGACGCCCCCCAGCTCCCCACCTGCCCGCCCGCCTCCCCGTGTAATTATGCAAAGCAAATAGCCGTGGGCTCTGCTGCTCATTGATTTTGCAGGAGATGCTGTTAGCTTAACCTTTCAAGAGAAACTGCTGTAGCGCTGCAAGCAGGAGGCTCACAACGGAGCCTCAGCTGGGTTTTTCCTCCTCTTGGCACAAGTGGCGTGTTAGAGATTCGCTGCCCTGGCGGCCGGGCGCAGGCGGGTGGGGGCGGGGGGCTGGTATGCTCTCTAGAGACCAGTGTGGGGGCCAGGTGGCTGCAAGATGCTGGATTCACCTTTGCCCCAACCCGGCCCAACAGGCGACTGCTCCAGGCGCTCCCTAAGAGCTGACCCGATGGACGCCTGGAGGGGAGAGCGCGAGCAGGGAGCAGAGCTGGAGAGAGGGCAGCTGCTGAGAGCTGCCAAGCTCCCAGAGATGAAGAGAGGGGACTGGCAGAGGCAGTGTGCCAGCCCCGCCCGGGAGGTCAGGCTCCAACTGCAGGGGCCCCAGGGAGCCAGGAGGTGGCAGGAGTGGTTGGCATCATGGTGCCTTGTGGTCCTTTCCCCTCTGACATTTGGGGCGTGCCTCAGTTTCCCTTGGTTGTGCTACACTCTGGAGGACTGCTCTGTTTATTTTTGACCTGGGGGTCCTGGGGTAAAGAGGGGCACTGTCCTTTGGGATGCCTCACCCTGCAGATGGTGCCAAACGCCCGCCCTGGGCAAGGTGCCCCATGCTGAGCCTTCTAAAGCCAAGGATCCCGAATCCCTTGGCCCTGGCAACGAGTGACCCAGGCACGGCTCTGCCAGGCCCCTCGTCTTCCTAGGGAAGCGTTTTGAGGCCAGATGAACAAACCAGTTCTGAGCCGTCACGTGTCCCCGGCGCCCACCGCGCACACTGCAGCCGGAACCCAAACGGCTGGGGGAGGCTGGATTCGTTTCCCCACCTGCCTCTGTGCTCCCAGGCCTGGGTCAGGAGTGCTAGGAGGAAAGCTGTCCCGGGGACCTGTTCCTGCCCCATCCGCCCCCTGGCTCCCCGAGAATTCCTGAATCGCGGGTTCCAGCCTGGAGTCCCCCTCGCCCGCGGATTCTGGGGAGGGGGGGGGTATTTCTAGCCAGCATGAACTGCTAAGCAAAGGGGCTCCCTCCTTCCATGAGCTTCCGCTGAGCTCCATCCAGGGGTGACGCCGAGACGGACTGGCTCCCAGAGGGTGATCATGGCGCCCTCTTGTGGCAGCCCACAGGGAGGATAACAGCTGTCCTGCTACTACACGCTGTGGGGGCTCTGCTGGCTGGGTGGGTGTGGGTGCTGGACTCTGCCTGCGTCCCTGCACTGACGGGCTGGAGCTCTGACCTCCTGCCTTTCAGGGGCAGCACTCACGGCTGTTTAGACTTTGCTCTTCCTTCAAGGAGACCAGGCTGCTTCCGAAGTATTAATTGTGCATAGAGTGACCAGATATCCCGATATTAGCGTGACTGTCACGATATTAGGGGCTTTGTCTCACATAGGCAACTATACATCCCACCCGCCCCCTGTAAAAAGTGTCCCAATTCTTCACACTTGCTCTCTGGTCCTCCTAATTGTGCCTCCCAGCTGCCCTGTGAGTTGACGGGGGACACTGAGGCACGGGGAGAGGTCCAGCCTCACGCAATGTCAGTGGAATAGCTGCGACTAGGCCCCAGTCCTGTTGTGCTAACTACTAGAGCACACTTCCTCCGTGGTGCAAGGGGAGTGCACTCCCTGCTAAAAGCCGCAGTTCCGATTCTCCGGCCTGGCTCATCCCCATGGGAGCGTGGCTGAACGGACAGCTCTGTGTGGCAAGTAAGAGTCAGGCAAACAGCTCTGCAGGATGTCCCAGACCTCCATCTCCTCTGCACAGCAGGCACTCGGGTGAGTCCCAGGTCGCGCCGCAGCCCCTGCCAGCCTGGCACAGCTGCAGCGCCCACATGCACCAGCCCTTGGGGCTCCCGGAAGAGGTGACACACCCGGCCTGCAGCTCCCAGGAACAGAGTAGGACTGGGGGGGCTGTGGCCTGTAATAAAGGCTGCGGGAGGTTCCTGGGCTTTTTAAACACTTTTTTTCTGGTGTTTTGACATGAAATTTGGCGCCAATTCAAAATTCACAAACCTGCCTCCAGCTCTAGCGCTGGTGGGGGAGGGGAGGGGGCCAGTTGCCAACCTCCCCAGCCTGGGTTTTGTCATTGAAATGTTGCAATTCGGCAGCCAGGGGTCTGGGCCGGAGGGAAGAGCCCCTGGGGGAGGATCTCCAGCCTGCACCAGGCACCAGATCAGATCATAGGGGCCCTTCTGGCCTTGGAAACTCTGGGAGAAATTCTGGCCCCACTGACGTCAGTGGTAAAACTCCCAGCTCCATCTGTGAATCTAGCAATGAACTGACTGGTGGGTGCGTGTCACCGATCCGCCCTGCTCCCTGGACCGTGCCAGGGGCCCGGGCATTGAGGGCAGGAGCTCTAGCCCTGTTAGTGCCACAAAGCACTGAGCTGGTCACTGCCAGGCTCCAGGTGGCCACGGATTTGTTTCAAGGTGTGTCCGAGCCCTGGCGCTCTCTGCTGAATTAGTCACCTCTGGGGCAGAGCGCGGCGGCTGTGTCACCACCCACAGCAACACTGGGGAGAGGAATGGCGACTTATCGGTGAGGAACACAGAGACGGCCGAATGGGGTTGGCCAGGAGATCCCAGTTAACCGCCCTGCCCGTCCATGGAGCACAATGGCACCAAGGGGCCCCAGTCGCATCTTTACTGCTCCTGGCACCTCCGAAGTCCCATGCAGGGGCAGGTCAGTGCATCACATCTAGGGAGCCCTCAGCCCCGCAGAGGAGCTGTGTGACTGTCCTCCGGGCAATGACCCAGCCCAGACTTGCTCAGCATAGGAAGCTAGTGGCAGAGATCAGGCATCCTGGGGGGTGCGTGAACCCCAAAGAACCTGGGGGACTGGCTCAGCCATGACCTCAAACCAGTCTGGAGTCTGGGGCAGTTCCAAACGTTTCTTAATCATTAAAAAAACATTAGTTCTTGTCTTTCTGCTGCCTCTGCCCTTCCTGCACATCACTGCAGCCGTGCGCGGGAAGCTGGTGACTGGGGGAATTCCCACGAGAGGACCAGTCCCAGGAACATTTCTAGCCCTTGGAGCCTCAAGAGTTTCAAATCAGCCTCTGAACTTTTGGATGCTTTGCTGAATCGCCAAGCTCTGAATCACAGAGTCACAGAATCTCAGGGCTGGAAGGGACCTCAGGAGGTGTCTAGTCCAACCCCCTGCTCAGAGCAGGACCCACCCCAACTAACTCAATTTGGTGAATCCCTTGTGCTCTCTGGGCTCCCTGCCAGGCGGGGGCTCTGCAGGTGCCAGGCATGCTGGAGCAGGACTAGGCTGCTAACCCTGCTTGCGTGGTGGTGGGGTAGCTAGGAAATTGTGATACTTTTTGGTCTCTGAACACTGGGCATGCTGACTGCAAAACTCCTTTGAGATCTGGCCTAGTGGGAGCTGCTGGGAGCAGAGCCCGGGCCAATCGGAGCGTCGGCTGCATGCTTAAAGGGGAACGGAGTGTTTGTGAAAATTATGCCCCAGTTGTGGGTACTGGGCCCTGGGGAATTTGGCCCTGAGCTCTTTGGAAAACTTGGTCCCTCTCTGCTCCTTCCTTGAGACTTCACCTTTGTTCTTTCTTGACTCTGCAAAAGAAAAGTCCCGAGAGGCTGGCAGCGGAGAAACAGAACAGCCGCTGTGGAACAAACCCAGCCACGCACAGGGCAGGGACAACACGTCGTCCTCTCCGCTGATGTCGCTCCCTAGCGCCCCTGCAGGGGATGTTTGCACATAGCCCTGGGGGCTGGAGCACTAATTACCACCAGGGAGTTGAAGGGTGTGTGCACACTGAGTGTTGAAGACCGGGAGGAATTTGTTTGAATGTAAGTTCTATTTTGAACACCTGCGTTTGTCCAGTCCAAGTTCCATTGCCAATGTACTGCAGAAGGTCCGGGAGGTGATGACGTGGTTCGAGCGAGCCTCTGGCGGCCAGGACTCCTGAGTTCTATTGGCAGTTCTGGGAGCATCGTCTGACAGCTGGAGCAAGGGGACTTGGAACTAAGGCTTCTGGTCTCTATTGCTGGCTCTTGGAAGCTGCCTGGTTTACTGGACCGGGAGCTAGGACTCCTGGGTTCTAATTCCAATGCTGGGACAGAGCGTTATTTAGCTGTTAGAGTAAGGGTCAGGACTCCTGGGGTCTGGCCCTGGAATGGAGTGTTCTCTGGGGATTGAGTAGAGGACCAGGAGTCAGGACTCCTGGGTTCTATTGGCAGTTCCCTGGCCCTAACCTGCGGTGTTAGCTTGAGAAAGCCACTGCCTCACTGCGTGCCTCAGTTTCCCCAGCTGAAAAGCAGAGCGGATAATATTTTCCTTCCTCATGAAGCTTCTGCTACTGAAGGTTTGTAAAGTGCTCTGAGCCCTTCGGGTGGAACGTGTTGGGGAAGGGGCTGTACCAGGCCTGTCACTTCTGATGGGACTTTGAGACCATCATCCCCCGGCGTGCAGCTGGCTCAGTGAAGTTTGTGTACCCCAGAGCTGCTGCCAAAGCTCCTCAAGTATGGCATGAGTGAGTGGGGGGGGGGCTCTGAACTGGGGTGGGGGGGCATTTGCAGGGATGTGTTGGCTCATGTGGGCCTGTGTGCATTTGTGTGGGTGGGTGCTCCGTCACGTGTGAAGATATGTGAGCAAACATGCCTGTTTGCATGCATGGATGTACGCATGGGTTTGCATAGCACCATAGGACTACATAGTTGTGTCCAGGCATCAGTGTGCACACACAGCATGGATGAGGGTGCACACTCAGTGGTGTGTGTGTCAGTACGGGTGCGTGTGCATGTTAGTGTGTGTGCGCGTGTGCATGTGTATGCACATAATAAGGCTGCGTGTGTGCCTGTGCACACGCATGTTTCCACATGTGCATTCTAAGCATGTGTGAGGGAGCAGGACAATCCATAGGGCCTTGCACGTCTGCGAGAAGGTGCATGTGCTGCCTGGCTTCCTGGTGGAGCCTGCCCCTATCGCCCCGCGCCTGCCCTGCCTCGGGCAATGATGTGATACCACCGCACTGGAGTCCGTGCTAATGAAGTTTCCCTTGCCGCTCCTTTTGACGACTTTCAGATGCTCACTGACTGCCAGGCAGACAACTGTCACCTCCCAGCGTGACACCCCCTGGCATCACATTAGCAGCTCCGCGCTCCCTGATTAACCGGAATCGACAAGGCAGGCCAGTGAGACCCACGCTGGAGAGCAGGTGTTTCCTCCCCTGCCAGCCAGCGCTCGGGTGGCACTCCTGCCACACACCTGTAGGGGGCGCCACTGCCAGGGCACTCCACCCAGCGTCAGAGCTGTGCGGCTGGAGGGAGCTGCCTCTGGGGGTGACTGAGGTGACACGTCTGCATCAAATGCTAGCGGGGGTGAGGGGGGTGTGGCAGGAAACCTCCCCTGCTGGCTACCGTGCGTTACCTGCAGCTTTGAAGCCATTTTCCCAACCTGCCTGAGACACAGCGCTCTGGCCTTTAGCAGCCTCGCTAGGCTCCCCAGAGCCAGGCCAGGCAGCGGGAGCCCACTCCCACGCCAGCCTGGGGCAATGCAATGGGTGTGCAGTCCATGTACATCCCCCCAGGCCTGGAGTCCCTGTGTGAAGTAAGATCTGGTCCCCCCATCCCCAGAGCTGCCCCCTTGGCTCTGCATGTCCAGGACCCCCACAGGCGGCAGTGTGCCAGTGGTGTGCCAGAGGGGTCCAGACGTGCTGTGTCCCCCTTGGCCGCCGGGTTTGTCCTTTCAGCCAAACGAGCAATGGGGATTTGTTCCCGAGCCTCTGCGGCTCATTGCTCGCAGCTCCATGACCTCCGGAGTGTGGGGGCTCCCCTCCAGCCCCTCCCACGTGGCCCAGGTCGGACTAGGATGGTCATTGCTGGGCTCCTTGGGCTGCCCTGTCTGAAGATTCGCACCACACCTGCCGTTCCCCTGGGGCAGCAGCTCCTCCATCAGTCTGTGCTGTGAGCATGGCTCCCGGAAGGCCTGTCTGCCCGGTACGTCCCCCTATGGCTATGGGACGGGAGCCTGTGCGGGGGACACGTCTTGTCTGCCCTGCTTCCCGCTCTGGTGCTGCCGAATGTCTGCGGGACCCAGCGTGGACTGGGGGGTGGCCTGAGCTGTCTGCCCTGCTCCTCGGTGCTCTGCTCCAGGGCCCTGACTCCTGGCTCCTGGCTTTGCTCCACGGCAGGAGGCAGGAACCCAGGGAAATGAGCAAAAGCCAGTTCCTCTCTCCTATCTGGAGATGGGAGAGCCCCCCTCGGCCCAGCCCCCAGCTCCCTCTGCCCAGCGGGGCCCTGGCAGTGCAAGCTAGCCTGGCTCCGGATGTGGGATTTGCAGCAGTTGGTCAAACTGAGAGGCAGGGAGGGTGACTCATTGAGCCCAGAGCCTCACTAAGATGGCAAGGAATATTTTTAGGAGCTCATTAAAAGAGAAAGAAGTGGGGAAGGAAAAGGAATGGGGAGGAAGACGAGGATTCTGCAGTATGTTTCATCCCAGTGACAGCTCCGAGCGTCTCCAGTGGAGCTGTCATGCAAAAGAAATGGCATGTCTAATCGTCATGTCGGGGGGGTGGGGAGGGCTATGTGTGTGTGTGTCTGTGCGTGCGTGTGTGTGACTGTGGTGGGCGCTTGTGAGCGAGCAAATGTGTAAGTGCGGCTGGGCGAGGGGGGTTGTGTATGGCTGGGTGTGCAAATAGTTGTGGCTTAGTGTGATTAGGAATTGAGTATGTGAGTGAGTGTAGCTGGCACTGCTCAGTGTGTGCTTGTGGCTGGTGTGTAAGGGTGTGCATGTGCACACGTGTGTTGGGGAAAGAGGGCCTGATGCCCCCTCCCTCACCCCAGGGTGACCCCGGCATGTGTAGGTGTGTGATGGGGTTGCTTAGTGTGTTGGTGTGGTTGCTGTGTATGTGTGAGGGATTGTAATTGCTAGTCTGGGTGTATGCATGGGAGAGAGATCGGACGTCTGAGTGTGTTGGTGTGTGAATAGTTGTGTGGCCAGTGTGCATGTGTGAGTGTGTGTGCGACCTCACCACCCAGTCCAATTAATTCCAATTTCCTGTACTCTGGGGAGCACGGGCTCCAAGTCACGATGTGGCCCGGGGCCCTGAGAAGCGCTGCGATTTCCTTGGCCGAGATGATAAGTCCTGTAGCCGCGGGGCATGGAGAGCGCATGGGCTTTTGAAACATTTCTCTTAAAAAAACCCCAACCCTCGTTAAGATAATAGCAATAATTGTCTGCCAGTGCGGGAGTCTCTTATGAAACGTGGTTTTTTGGGTAGCGTCTTTTATCTTGCGCTACAGTAAGTAAAACTGCGGGTCATCAATGGCTAATTGATTTCTTATGCTGATTAAATTTCAAGCACTTTACACAAGCGAAGGAAAAAACTCAAGAGGTCGCCGAGACTTTTCTCACTGCCGTGCGCACAAAGAGACGGAGACATTGATTTGAAAATCGATGCTTTGAGAAATGATTAAATGTTCCCCTTGCCAGAACGGACCTAAATGAGTCTCAAAGGCTCTTGCAAAGATGGTTTAATTAGTACACGCTGCAGATGCCGGTGGGATGCTGCTCGCCTTCCCCGCTTGTTCTTCTAACCTGCTGCATTGACGAGGGAGAGGCTGGGGGCTCGGGGAGCCAAAGGGAAGAGGCTTCCCGGGGGAAGCTGACTCGAGACGCAGCTTGTGGGGTTTGACCAGTAGGAGAGTTGCTAGGCTCCCCTTGGACTGTGCGGGGAGCTGGGACAGGGGAGCACGAGCGCCTCTTATGGGCCTGGCAAGGACATGGCGGGAGCAGCGCTGGGCTTGTCCATGGTGTGGGCGTGTGGAATCGTTCTGGATCAGCCCATTGCATGAATCTGTCAAGCTCAACACATCAGGCCATCCCGGTGCACCAATCCCCTCTTCTTCCTGTCACATGGGCTCACTGGACCCTCCAGGGACCATTACACCCTCCAAGCTCCCCGAATCCCCCTGACTCCCAGCCCAGTGCCCTGTCCATTGAGACATGCTGTCTTGCTGTGACCTGCAGGCACAGGTGTCCGTGTGCTCTGATTAGGTCCCAGGGGCCCACTTCCTCCCAGGGAGTTAGGCTGCGATTGTCAATTGGTCTCACTCGCTCTCCCTCTCTCTGCCTCACTCGGTGTTACCCCGAGAGTCCACTGCTGCCCAGCCTGGTGCCCTGGGGCCAACCCCACATTCTCCTCTCAGTCTGAATCCAGAATGGTGCCAGTTTGTCCAATGGCCTCACTCTGGATTAGCACCAGCCGCACGCGGGCAGGGAGCCAGGCCCCGCCCCAGCACCTGGATAGGAACAGAGATCAGCAGAGAGCCATCCCTATGCGGGCTGCCCCAGTGGGCCAGCTGCAAACCTGGGCTGGACTCTCTGGAGGCCAGAGTTGGCTTCCTTTGCCCCATGCTCCGGAGGGTGAAGAGCGAAGGGTTTTCCTGGGCTATGACCCACAACCAGAATACTGCCCACAGCCCCGGGAGATTTCTCTAACCCCTAGACCAAGAGGAGCACTGGGTCTTCACCTCCCTCCAGCCATGTTCTCCGCAGCCCCCCATGTCACCCCAGTGACCCCCGCCCTGTGCGAGGTGCAGTGCGCAGGCCGTGAGTCCCTGATCCCCTCACTGCCGGCCGCCCCCGCCCCGTGCGAGGTGCAGTGCGCAGGCCGTGTGTCCCTGCTCCCCTCACTGCCGGCCGCCCCCGCCCCGTGCGAGGTGCAGTGCGCAGGCCGTGTGTCCCTGATCCCCTCACTGCCGGCCGCCCCCGCCCCGTGCGAGGTGCAGTGCGCAGGCCGTGTGTCCCTGCTCCCCTCACTGCCGGCCGCCCCCGCCGTGTGCGAGGTGCAGTGCGCAGGCCGTGTATCCCTGCTCCCCTCACTGCCGGCCGCCCCCGCCCTGTGCGAGGTGTAGTGCGCAGGCTGTGTGTCCCTGCTCCCCTCACTACCGGCCACCCCCGCCCTGTGCGAGGTGCAGTGCGCAGGCCGTGTGTCCCTGCTCCCCTCACTACCGGCCGCCCCCGCCGTGTGCGAGGTGCAGTGCGCAGGCCGTGTGTCCCTGCTCCCCTCACTGCCGGCCGCCCCCGCCCCGTGCGAGGTGCAGTGCGCAGGCCGTGTGTCCCTGCTCCCCTCACTGCCGGCCGCCCCCGCCCTGTGCGAGGTGCAGTGCGCAGGCCGTGTGTCCCTGTGTCACGGAGTATTGGGGAACTCAGGGCCCTGCACCCCCGGCTTCCTGCGATTCACCATGACTCTCAGCCAGCCAGTAAAGCAGAAGGTTTATTTGGATGACAGGAATACAGTCCAAGACAGGTCTTGCAGGCACAGACAACAGGGCCCCCCTCAGTTAGGTCCAGCTTGGGGTCCCAGGGCATGCCAGCCCACCCCCTTGGGGGGTCAGAGCCATCTCTGCCTCCCAGCCATCTCTCCAGCCTCCTTCCAGCCTGCTTCCAGCACTCTGCCTTCAGCGACCCCTCCCACAGCCTTTGTTCAGTTTCCCGGGCCCCGGAGTCATCTGACCTCCAACCCCCTCCTGGGTTCTCATGTTACAAGCTCAGGTATGTTCCCTTGGGCCGGCTCCCATCCCCCGATGCAGACCATCCTAGTCACACTCCCCTGTCAGCATTCACACACCCCAGCAAGAACAGTCCCAGTTCGTCACATCTCTCCCCCCTTCGAGACCGAACTGAGCAGGGTCACTTTAGCCAGTGACCCGGGGAAGTTCGAACCTACCCCCGTTCCCATGGATGCCCCCGCATCCCTCCAGTTCCTTGGTGAGAATTACACCAGGCCCCTTCCGTTCCACGCCCCCCCTTAGGTCGGGGGTGCTTGATGGCACTCGCAGTTCGCATGTGGGAAGGTTTATGCGGCCTGTGCCCTTTTCCCACCCCCATACCTCTGGGGTTCCAACTGGGCTGTGGTCTTCTCCCAGCGCTCCAGTCTGGAGGTCTGTGCTTTGGGCTCTCTTGGTTTAGAGCCGCCCTTTTAACCTTGGCCACCCTCTGGAAAGGATCCTTTATGCTGGGCAAGGGTCCTAAAGCTCTTTTCCCCTTGTCCCAGGCCTTCCTCCCCCTCTGACAGGGGTCACAGGATCCGCAGTACTGTCGGACAGTAACAAAGACCCCAGGCCAGTAAAAGCTCCGTAGCAGCCTCTGCTGGGTACGCCAGGTTCCCTGGTGCCCTGAGAGGGGAATGTCATGGGCCCGGCACAGCAGCTGGCGGCGATACTTCTGGGGTACCACCAGCTGCCTCCTGATCCCCCCTGACTCCATTTTCCCTGGGGGAGCCCATTCTCGGTACAGGAACCCCTTCTCCCACAGGAACCTTTTCCGGCCACCTCGTTCCATGGTCTGTACCGCATTGAGGTCGGCCAGGTCCCTTATCTTCCGCAAGGAGGGGTCTCTCTGTAACTCGGCCTGGAACTCAGCAGCTGGGACAGGGATGGCCACCTGCTCTTTCTCGCCCGCTGGGTCCGAAGCTGCAGCCTCCCTGAGCCGCGTCCCTGGGCGTTCCCTCCCCACCAGGTTAGGGTCCTGCGCCTCAGGCAAGGCACCCCCCCCAAGGCCAGGGCGCAGGGCCCCTCGCCGGCTCTGACTGCGGGTCACAACCAGTGCCTTTTGGGGGTTGCTTGGCCAGTTCTCCAGGTCCCCCCCCATCAATACCTCAGTGGGCAGATACGGGTGTACCCCCACATCCTTGGGGCCCTCCTTGGCCCCCCACTTCAGGTGTACCCTTGCCACGGGCACTTTGACTGGTGTTCCGCCCACCCCCGTCAGGGTCAGGTAGGAGTTGGGCACCACCTGTTCTGGGGCCACCACCTCGGGCCGGGCCAGCGTCACCTCTGCGCCCGTATCCCAGTATCCATTGACCTTCCTCCCATCCACCTCCAGGGGAACAAGGTACTCTCTCCGGAGGGACAGCCCCGCGCCCACCGTATAAACCAAAAACCCTGAGTCTGGGGCATCCAGCCCCCTAGAGGAGCTGGCCTGGGGCCCTTCTCTCTCTTGAGCAGTTGATAAGCTGCCAGCCCCTCTTGCGTGAGAAGCCTGCCCCTCGTCCGTCTGGGCCTCTACCAAGTTAACCCGGTGCGGGTTCGGTCTGCTCAGTCTGTCCTTGAGCTTGGGGCACTGGGCCCGAACGTGGCCTCTTCGGCCGCAGTAATAGCAGCTCATGTCCTGTGGGTCCCCTCGAGCCGGTCGGTTGTCCCTGATGCTGGGCATTTCCCGGGGGAGGGGATTCCCAATATTCCCCCTTTGGGAGGTCCCAGGGTGACTCTCTCTCTGCATCGCGGCGGGCCTGTTCCTTTGGGGCTCCTCCCTGCCACCCCCTGACCGGCTCTTTACAAACTCATCAGCCAGCTGCCCGGCGTGTCGCGGGTTCTCTGGCTTTCTGTCCACCAACCACAGCCTCAGGTCGGATGGGCACCGCTCATACAGTTGCTCCAGTACCAGCAGTTTAATCAGGTCCTCCTTCGTCTGGGCCCCACCGGCCCACTTGCTGGCGTATCTTTCCATGCGGACGGCTAGTTGCAGATATGAGATCTCAGGGGTTTTATCTTGACTCCGGAACCTTCCCCGGTACATCTCAGGAGTCAGCCCAAACTCACGTAGCAGGGCCTTTTTGAATAGTTCGTAGTCCCCTTTCTCTGCCTCTCCCAGTTGGCGGTACAATGCCACGGATTTGGGGTCCAGTAAGGGGGTAAGGACCCGGAGTCTGTCCGCGGGATCCACCCGGTGCAGCTCGCAGGCCGTCTCAAAGGCCTCCAGGAAGTCATCCATGTCCTCCCCCTCCTTGTATGGGGCCATGATGCACTTATCAAAGCTCCGTGCAGTCCTGGGTCCCCCCTCACTCACCGCAGCCGGGGGTTCGCTGCCCCTCAGTCTCGCCAGTTCCAGTTCATGCTGTCTTTGTCTCTCATTCTCCTCCCGTTCACGCTGATGCTGTCTCTCTTTCTCCTCCCGTTCACGCTGATGCTGTCTCTCATTCTCCTCCCGTTCATGCTGACGCTGTCTCTCTTCATGCTGTCTCTGTTGTTCACGATCCTCCAGCTCCCTTCTCGAGGTCACCACCTCTCTGCCAGGGTCGAGCTGCAGACTCCTCCGCCCCTGGGACCACTCGCTGCGATCCCACGGGGGACCCTGTTACTGCAAAAGTCCTTCTCGCTGGTCACACACTCCCAGGGGTAATAACCGTCTCTCTCCCACTCTTCAGCAGGCCTGGTCCCCGTCAATCCCCCTTCGTTCTACTGCTCCCCAGTCACTTACTGCAGGAAGCGCCGTCCACGGGGTGCAGTAGATCCCACCGCTGCCACCAGTTGTCACGGAGTATTGGGGAACTCAGGGCCCTGCACCCCCGGCTTCCTGCGATTCACCATGACTCTCAGCCAGCCAGTAAAGCAGAAGGTTTATTTGGATGACAGGAATACAGTCCAAGACAGGTCTTGCAGGCACAGACAACAGGGCCCCCCTCAGTTAGGTCCAGCTTGGGGTCCCAGGGCATGCCAGCCCACCCCCTTGGGGGGTCAGAGCCATCTCTGCCTCCCAGCCATCTCTCCAGCCTCCTTCCAGCCTGCTTCCAGCACTCTGCCTTCAGCGACCCCTCCCACAGCCTTTGTTCAGTTTCCCGGGCCCCGGAGTCATCTGACCTCCAACCCCCTCCTGGGTTCTCATGTTACAAGCTCAGGTATGTTCCCTTGGGCCGGCTCCCATCCCCCGATGCAGACCATCCTAGTCACACTCCCCTGTCAGCATTCACACACCCCAGCAAGAACAGTCCCAGTTCGTCACATCCTGCTCCCCTCACTGCCGGCCGCCCCCGCCCTGTGCGAGGTGCAGTGCGCAGGCCCTGTGTCCTGATCCCCTCACTGCCGGCCGCCCCCGCCCTGTGCGAGGTGCAGTGCGCAGGCCGTGTGTCCTGATCCCCTCACTGCCGGCCGCCCCCGCCCTGTGCGAGGTGCAGTGCGCAGGCCGTGTGTCCCTGCTCCCCTCACTGACGGCCGCCCCCGCCCTGTGCGAGGTGCAGTGCGCAGGCCGTGTGTCCCTGCTCCCCTCACTGCCGGCTGCCCCCGCCCTGTGCGAGGTGCAGTGCGCAGGCCCTGTGTCCTGATCCCCTCACTGCCGGCCGCCCCCGCCCTGTGCGAGGTGCAGTGCGCAGGCCGTGTGTCCCTGCTCCCCTCACTGCCGGCCGCCCCCGCCCTGTGCGAGGTGCAGTGCGCAGGCCGTGTGTCCCTGCTCCCCTCACTGCCGGCCGCCCCCGCCCTGTGCGAGGTGTAGTGTGCAGGCCGTGTGTCCTGATCCCCTCACTGCCGGCCGCCCCCGCCCTGTGCGAGGTGCAGTGCGCAGGCCGTGTGTCCTGCTCCCCTCACTGCCGGCCGCCCCCGCCGTGTGCGAGGTGCAGTGTGCAGCTCATATCCTTGCTCTCCTTGCAGCTGGCCACCTGCCTGCAGTGTGGCAGAATGTTGCCATGGACAGGGCTGTGTCTAAAGAGGAGGAAGTGAGTGGTCCCAGTGCTGGGGCCGGGTGGGGGAGTGTGAGCAGTGCTCTGGTCCCCTCGGTGCGAATTCCCTGCACAGGGGTCAGAGACAGCAGGGCGCTGTCCCCTCTGGCATGCTCGTCCTCCTCTTTTCCTCCCCCCTAGCCCTCCCCCTCCCCACCGGCACCCCTGGGGAGAGCGACGACGCCCCGGTGGGGAGTCTCCCTGGCCCATCTTGCTGGGATCATGACGAGCTAGGCTGGGAATCAGAGCCGGGGAGAGAATCCGGCTCCCATCACACCCAGCTGTCAGTTTGGTTCAGGCAATGGAGGCAGATTGGGGAGGTAAATGCCACATCTTCGCTCCCTTGCCTCTGTGCCCAGGGAACGCTCCTGTGGTGTAACTGAGCCTAAAGACTCCAGGGACGCCGCTCCGCTCCTCCTGGGGAGAGCTCTGCTTAAAGAGGCCCCAGCTCTCTTTCCCTTTTTTATTGAAGGAATCAAATATATTTGCCAAGCGCGATGCAGCGGCTGTCGCATCTAATGAGATATTTGGAGGATGAGGTACAGGCAGCCGGGGTAGCAGCCAGCCAAGCTTTCCGATATGAAGCCGGGATCAGCTGGATTGAAGAGATGCTGGATGGTAAAGAGAGAGCAGGGGCTGGGAAATTGAACTTTGCGCCATCAGCCTGGGGACCCGCTCACTGCCGGCCCCATGGAGCCGGATTTGGGATGGCGGAGCGAGCGGGTTTTGGTGCCAGGGCAGGATGTTGGCAGGTTTCCGGTGTGGAGGCTCAGCCTACGGGTGGGGCTGTATTAATTTAGAGGGACCATATGGGCCCAAAGAGTCAAAGGGGATAATGTAACCTGTCACTGCCCAACACTAGGCAGGTGTCCAAAAACCTCGGCACCATGGCCAGCTCCCCGTCCACCATCATGGGACCTTTTATTAAAGACACAGAAAAGGAAACGCAGTTAAAGCGTCTGGCGCGTAAAGGCAGAAGTGAGGCTTTCGCTCCCTCTCCCTTGGGCTGAGCGTCTGAGAGGGAAAAGCCCCCGTCTGACGGGCTCTCGGGCACTATCGGAGATGGAGGGACCTGTCCTTGGGGACAGAGAAACGTCTGTTCAGATGGGCCGGAGCTGCTGTTGGTGAGCCCGTTTCCTAGCAGACAAACCACAGCAAAGGGGAGAGGAAAGAAGGGCAAAGGGAGAAAACGCAGCGTCTGGCTCTGGGGTGACTCCCTTGCAGCCTCATGGCCGGAGACGCACAGGCCCAGCCCAGGGTCAGAGCAGCCGCTGCACGATGGGGCAGCGGGCTGGTTAGAGCATTGCTGCCTCTTTCTGGTCACAAGCTCGCTGCAGTGTTACAAAATAGACTGTCTTGGAAAGAAATCAAGTGGGAAAGGAAAAGGAGACATGAGGGAGTGAGGGGGACAAAGTCTCACACTCCAGGTGGTCTGGATTTAGCAGGAGGAGGTGGTGATGTCATCTGGGCATCTTTCTTCTGCCCTGTCTGCTCAGGCCAGCTCTCGGATTAGGAGGAAGAAGGTCCAGGATCCCAGGAGATGGTGAGGGTGGCAGCCGTCAGGTGAATCTCACTTCAGTAGCTAATTTTTCTCCCCAAAGTCTCTTCCTGTAAGGACCCAAAAAGGGGGTGATGGGCAGAATAGAGGCCGCCCTGTTATGTTGTCCACCAATCAGGCCAAATTTCTGACCCAGAGATGTTGGTTCGTTGATTCTGGCCCCACGCTTTTCATGCTGATGTATCACAAGCTTGGACTAATTCAGGCTTCCCTTTCTTGCTTTTGCACCTTTTCCCATGAACGTTTGCTGCTGCCGGTTATTGTGGTTTCTTATGAACCAGGCACTTTTTACAGGTGAGCTCACAACTGGGGTGACTTGTGGGTCCAGTTCTCACCCTAATGGGAACTGGCCAAACAGATGCAGGGTCCGATCGAGCGGGATCCTTGCGGGTCTGTACAGCCCAGCTGGATGTCCCATGAGAAGACTCTAGGGGGGATCAGGCTCAGACTGGAATTCAGTGCTAGGGGCTGAGGGTTAGGGCCGGGGCTGAGCTAGCTGGGGCTTGGCTATGGGTGTTAGAAGTCAGTTCCCACTCGGACAGTTCCAACATAGCAAGAGCGCTTAACCCCCGAAGGTCTGAAACGCTGTGAGCTCAGCTCTGCTTGGGAGAATTCAGCTGCATCTGGCAGTGAATCAGTCCCCCGCCAGGACCAAGTCAGGATTTAGGGAGACCCCCATGGGAGGGGGATCAGGGCTGAGGTAGGGAGCGGGGGTGTGGGAGGGAGTGCAGAGTGCAGGCTCCAGAAGGGGACTCAGGGCTGGGGCAGGGGGTTGGAGTGTGGGAGGGGGTTTGGGGTGCAGGCTCCAAGAGGGAGTTTGGGTGCGGGAGGGGGCTCAGGGTTGGGGTAGGGAGCTGGGGGACAGGGCAGGGGGCAGGGTCTGGGAGGGAGTTAGGGTGGGGGGGTCCGACCTGGGGCAGGGGGTTGGGGCGGGGGGCAGGGTCTGGGAGGGAGTTAGGGTGAGGGAGGGGGTTCAGGGCTGGGGTAGGGAGTTGTGGATTGGAGCGGGGGGCAGGGTCTGGGAGGGAGTTTGGGTGAGGGAGGGGGCTCAGGGTTGGGGTAGGGAGTTGGGGTTGGGGGGCAGGGTCTGGGAGGGAGTTAGGGTGCGGGAGGGGGCTCAGGGTTGGAGTAGGGAGTTGGGGGGCAGGGTGAGGAGCAGGATCTGGGAGGGAGTTAGGGTGCTGGAGGGGGTTCAGGGCTGGGGTAGGGAGTTGGGGGTTGGGGCGGGGGGCAGGGTCTGGGAGGGAGTTAGGGCGGGGGGGTCCGACCTGGGGCAGGGGGTTGGGGCGGGGGGCAGGGTCTGGGAGGGAGTTAGGGTGCTGGAGGGGGTTCAGGGCTGGGGTAGGGAGTTGGGGGTTGGGGCGGGGGGCAGGGTCTGGGAGGGAGTTAGGGTGAGGGAGGGGGCTCAGGGTTGGGGTAGGGAGTTGGGGTTGGGGGGCAGGGTCTGGGAGGGAGTTTGGGTGAGGGAGGGGGTTCAGGGCTGGGGTAGGGAGTTGGGGGTTGGAGCGGGGGGCAGGGTCTGGGAGGGAGTTTGGGTGAGGGAGGGGGCTCAGGGCTGGGGTAGGGAGTTGGGGTTGGGGGGCAGGGTCTGGGAGGGAGTTTGGGTGAGGGAGGGGGTTCAGGGCTGGGGTAGGGAGTTGGGGGTTGGAGCGGGGGGCAGGGTCTGGGAGGGAGTTTGGGTGAGGGAGGGGGCTCAGGGCTGGGGTAGGGAGTTGGGGTGGGGGCAGGGTCTGGGAGGGAGTTTGGGTGAGGGAGGGGGTTCAGGGCTGGGGTAGGGAGTTGGGGTGGGGGCAGGGTCTGGGAGGGAGTTTGGGTGAGGGAGGGGGTTCAGGGTTGGGGTAGGGAGTTGGGGGTTGGGGCGGGGGGCAGGGTCTGGGAGGGAGTTAGGGTGCGGGAGGGGGTTCAGGGCTGGGGTAGGGAGTTGGGGGTTGGGGCGGGGGGCAGGGTCTGGGAGGGAGTTAGGGTGTGGGAGGGGGCTCAGGGTTGGGGTAGGGAGTTGGGGGACGGGGCGGGGGGCAGGGTCTGGGAGGGAGTTAGGGTGAGGGTGGGGGCTCAGGGCTGGGGTAGGGAGTTGGGGGACGGGGCAGGGGGCAGGGTCTGGGAGGGAGTTTGGGTGAGGGAGGGGGCTCAGGGCTGGGGTAGGGAGTTGGGGTTGAGGGGCAGGGTCTGGGAGGGAGTTAGGGTGCGGGAGGGGGCTCAGGGTTGGGGTAGGGAGTTGGGGTTGAGGGGCAGGGTCTGGGAGGGAGTTAGGGTGAGGGAGGGGGCTCAGGGTTGGGGAAGGAAGTTGGGGTTTGGGGTGGGGGCAGGGTCTGGGAGGGAGTTTGGGTGAGGGTGGGGGCTCAGGGTTGGGGTAGGGAGTTGGGGTTGGGGGGCAGGGTCTGGGAGGGAGTTTGGATGAGGGTGGGGGCTCAGGTTTGGGGTAGGGAGTTGGGGGCAGGATCTGGGAGGGAGTTTGGGTGAGGGAGGGGGTTCAGGGCTGGGGTAGGGAGTTGGGGGTTGGGGTGGGGGGCAGGGTCTGGGAGGGAGTTAGGGTGAGGGAGGGGGTTCAGGGCTGGGGTAGGGAGTTGGGGGTTGGGGCGGGGGGCAGGGTCTGGGAGGGAGTTAGGGTGAGGGGGTCTGACCTGGGGCAGGGGGTTCGGGGTGTGGGCTCTGTCCAGGTGACACTTACCTCAGGTGGCTCGCAGAGGGCAGCGCAGCGGGGCTAAGGCAGGCTCCCTGCCTGCCCGGGCTCTGCACCGCTCCCAGAAGCGGCCGGCATGCCCGGCCCCTAGGCGGAGGTGTGGCCAGGCAGCTCTGCACGGTGCATGCTGCCCATTGCCGCATGGGCCGCCCCCGCAGCTCCCATTGGCTGCATTTTCTGGTCAATGGGAGCTGTGGAGCCAATGCTGGGGGTGGGGGCAGCATGCGGAGCTTCCCTGATCGCCCCATGCCTATAGGCTGCAGGGACAGGCCGGTGCCTCTGGGAGCTGCGCGGAGCCAGGGCCAGGAGGGAGCCTGCCTAGCCCCGCTGAATCCCCGACCAGACTTTTAAGGACCTGGTGAGCGGTGCTGAGCGGAGCTGCCAGGGTCCCTGTTCGACCAGGCGTTCCGGTTGAAAACCAGATGCCTGGCAACCCTGCCGCAGGGTCCGTCTGCGCCTTGCAGAATCCCGTGTGCTCATCACCACGGGCCTTGGGGCTCCTCCTTTCCTGGGCAGTGCAGAGAGGCAGGGAGACGAGGGGAAGCGAAAGTAACATTTGTGAACCTCAGAACAGGTTTGGTCCAAGCATGGGGAGCGGCAGGCGGGGGTTTCGTACTTGATAGGATCCAATTTAGCCAACCCTAGGGAGCAGCTGCACATTATAGGGCCTAGCTCCGAGGGGCTGGGGGCCATGTTTCCATCTGAGCAGCATTTACTTCAGATTAAGGGGAAATGACAAAGACTCAAAGTAAAGTCTTCCTGAGAGAGCCCAGTGTGTGCGCATCTGTGTGTACATTGGTCTGTGGCTGTGTGTGTATCCGTGTGTGTATCTGTATCTGTGTTTGTGTCTGTGTTTAAGGTGTGTGTGTGTAACAGTCTGTGTGTATGTGCATGTCTATCTCTGTGTGTATACATTGGTGTGTGCCTGTGGCTGTGTGGGTACCAGTGAATGTGTGTGTATGTGTGTATCTGTATCTGTGTGGCTGTGTTTAACGTGCGTCTGTATTTGTGTGTGTAGCCGTCAATGTGAATCTCAGTGTGTCTGTGTATCAATGTGTGTGTACATATTAGTGTGTGTGTGTGTGTGTGTGTGTGTGTGTATCAGTGTGTAGGTCTGTATCAATGTGTGTATGTGTCTATCAGTGTGTTCATATATGTGTGTATACATTGGTGTGTGTATCTGTGTGTGTGTGTCTATCAGTTTGTGTGTCCTTGTGCTGTCTCTGTGTGTGTATCTGTGCCTATGTTTCTGTTTAACATGCATATTTTGTGTGTGTGTAACAGCCTGTTTATGTATCAGTGTGTCTGTGTATCAATGTGTGTGTGCGCATCAGTGTGTGCATTCATGTGTGTACATTGGTATGTGTCTGTGTGTATATATTTTGTGTGTACGTTGGTGTGTGTCACTGTTTTGGAGTGTTTTTCTGTGTTTAATGTGTATGTGTATTTGTGTGTAACAGTCTGTTTATCAGTGTGTGTGTGTGTCTGCGTATCAATGTGTGTGTGCATATCTGTGTGTGTTTGTATCAGTGTGTGTCTGTGGAGCACTGTGTGTGTGCATATCTGTGTGTTTGTATCAGTGTGTGCGTGTCTGTGGAGCACTGTGTGTGTGTGGATCTCCTGTGTCACACGCTGCCCACAAGCAGGCAGCTGGCATCTGGAAACGGGCCTGGTGCTCAGCCCGGTGAAGCCAGAGCACAGAACCCAGCCGCCCACCTTCCCTCCGCTCCAGGCCACAGTGAGAAGGGGCTGGGAGGGAGCTGCCTCCCCAGCCTAGCTTTGATCAGCTCGAGGGCACAGCGGAGCTCAGGGCCGGCCTCGTACTGCTGGGATGTACACGCTGCAGGCTGGAGCCAGCTCCTCCGCTCCGTTCCCTTGGTGCTAGGCCGGTGGGACAAAGCAGCTGGGGATTTCTCTGCTCCCTGAGCAGTGAAGCAGCCTCTACCCCATGCTCTCCTCTCACCCCAGGCATAGGGGGCATCGCTGGGATGCAGAGTGGTCCCTGGGGACTAATCAAGTGGGTGTAACTAAGAGAAGCCCTTGGGCTGCTCTAATTCACGCCATGGAGGCTGGTCCAGGCCTAGCTCAGAGCAGCAGAACAGTGGCTTAGAGTCCCTCCTCCCTCAAGCCAGAGGTAACACTGAGGCCTCTGGGGGTCAGAAGAACGTGTATGTGAATGTACAGGCAGGGTCCCTGGAGTGCATCGCTGCAGGTGCTCTTCTCCTGCGCTTCCAGCCCGGCCGAGCAGACCTCTCCACCCCACTGCTGCTGCAGCTGGCCCCGGAGCCAGGGAGCCGGCACTGGCATTTGAACGCACTGATAGGGTGATACTGTCTCTCTGTCTCCTCTCTGCAGAGCTCAGATGCTGCTAATGTCTTTATTTAATTCTAGCACTCCAGCCCCCTCGGGCTGCTGTCACTCCCCTTCCCGTCTCTCAGCCGCACTGACTGTGATTGATAGGCCTGGCCACGGAGCAGACGCTGCAGGGGTGTGGGCCGCATTCTTAGCTAATTTCTCTGCTGTGCTCTGGACCGACCCATGCACCCGGAACCACGTGGCTAGATCCTCCCATGTCACGAGCTGGAGCAAAGCCGGCAGAGCCCGAGTGACACTGGGAGTCAGGTTCTGTCCCTCCGGGGATCTGCCCCTCTACCTGCATGCGCCTGGGCACAGCCCCATCAGGGGGCTGAGCTGTGGGGACTGGGCTCACCTTGCCAGGAGGAGCTTTCTGAAGCCTTATGCGCACACACGCGTGTGTGAGAGAGAGAGAGAGAGGGGCCTGGGACCCGGTTGTTGCAAGAGTCCCCGTTTCCTCACCCCCTGTGCAGCATGGCATAAAGGGCGCTTTATCCCCCGGGGGCCAATCATTGCCACCAGCACAGCTGGGATGCTGCCGTGAGAGGCTGTGTGCTCTAATGGGAAGGGCACTGGGCCAGGTCTCAGAAGACTTGGGGGCTACTCCCTGCTGTGCCACTGACCTGATGGTGACTCTGAGCAAGTCACTGTCCCTCTCTGCCTCGGTTTCCCCTCCCATCCTCTGTCTATCTTGTGTGTGTGACCAGTGAGCTCTTTGGGGCAGGGACTCTGTGTGATAGAGCGAACACCCACACGGGGCGGAGCAAGTTCAGAAGGGCCAAGGAGGAGAGCCAGGTGATAATTGAAGATGAAGCCCAGTTGGGCAGTTTCAGGCCAGGCTTGTACAATGGCAGGAAGTTGAGAGCAGCAGGTGCTCTGTAGTCACTGGCTAGAGAGAAGAGGAGTTGGCCTGGGGCCAGGACTAGTTCAAGGGGAGGCTGAGCCCTGACAGGCAGAGTCTGGGAATAAGAACAGAAGTACTTGTGGCTGTGACGAACTGGGACTGTTCTTGCTGGGGTGTGTGAATGCTGACAGGCGAGTGTGGCTAGGATGGTCTGCATCGGGGGAGGGGAGTCTGCCCGAGGGAACATACCTGAGCTTGTAACATGAGAACCCAGGAAGGGGTTGGAGGCCAGGTGACTCCGGGGCCTGGGAAACTGAACAAAGGCTGTGGGAGGGGTCGCTGAAGGCAGAGGGCTGGAAGCGAGCTGGAGAGATGGCTGGGAGGCAGAGATGGCTCTGACCCCCCAAAGGGGGGTGGGCTGGAATGCCCTGGGACCCCAAGTTGGACTTAACTGAGGGGGGGTCCTGCTGTCTGTGCCTGCAAGACCTGTCTTGGACTGTATTCCTGTCATCCAATTAAACCTTCTGCTTTACTGGCTGGCTGAGAGTCATGGTGAATCGCGGGAAGCCGGGGGTGCAGGGCCCTGAGTCCCCCAATACTCGGTGACAACTGGTGGCAGCGGTGGGATCTACTGCACCCCGTGGACGGCGCTTCCTGCAGTAAGTGACTGGGGAGCAGTAAAACGAAGGGGGATTGACGGGGACCAGGCGTGCTGAAGAGTGAGAGAGAGACAGTTATTACCCCTGGGAGTGTGTGACCAGCGAGAAGGACTTTTGCAGTAACAGGGTCCCCCGGGGGGATCGCAGCGAGTGGTCCCAGGGGCGGAGGAGTCTGCAGCTCGACCCTGGCAGAGAGGCGGTGACCTCGAGAAGGGCTGGCACACTAGGGGTCTCCCTGGGAACTGTGGGGAGCTGTGAGCACACAGGCCGGTGAGTGGCCAGCAGGAAGATGTATGCCAAGCGGCTTAAGAGCGACCTGGTGAAGCTGTGCAAGCAGAGGGGGCTGTGCATTGGGAGGCTCACCAAAGAACAGCTCATTGCCCGGCTGGAGGCGGAAGATCGCGCGAATGAACTGATCCCTGTGTCTCAGGGAAGCAGCCTGGCAAATGCAGCGCAGGCACCAGTGTCTGTCCCAGCTGGGAGTGGTCAGCCGGCTGCTGAGGGCTTCCCGAGACCCCTCCTTCCTATGCCTAGGGGAAGGGTGGGGAGGAGCCCAGCAAATACCGAAGGCGCCGTGGCCCCCCCGGCCAGCAGGGGACCCTCCCAGCGAAGCTCGCCGGCCAGCAGAGGATCCTCCCGGCGACGTTCGGCATCCGGGGAGCGGAATTGGCTGGAATGGGAGAAAGAGCTAAAACTGAGAGAGCTGGAGGATCGTGAACAACAGAGACAGCATGAAGAGAGACAGCGTCAGCATGAACGGGAGGAGAATGAGAGACAGAGACAGCATGAAGAGAGACAGCGTCAGCATGAACTGGAACTGGCGAGATTGAAGGGCAGCGAACCCCCAGCTGCGGTGAGTGAGGGGGGACCCAGGACTGCACGGAGCTTTGATAAGTGCATCCTGGCCCCACGCAAGGAGGGGGAGGACATGGATGACTTCCTGGAGGCCTTTGAGACGGCCTGCGAGCTGCACCGGGTTGATCCTGCGGACAGACTCCGGGTCCTTACCCCCTTACTGGACCCCAAATCCGTTGCATTGTACCGCCAACTGGGAGAGGCAGAGAAAGGGGACTACGAACTATTCAAAAAGGCCCTGCTACGAGGGTTTGGGCTGACTCCTGAGATGTACCGGGAAAGGTTCCGGAGTCAGGATAAAACCCCTGAGATCTCATATCTGCAACTAGCCGTCCGCATGGAAAGATACGCCAGCAAGTGGGCTGGTGGGGCCCAGACGAAGGAGGACCTGATTAAACTGCTGGTACTGGAGCAACTGTATGAGCGGTGCCCATCCGACCTGAGGCTGTGGTTGGTGGACAGAAAGCCAGAGAACCCGCGACACGCAGGGCAGCTGGCTGATGAGTTTGTAAAAAGCCGGTCAGGGGGTGGCAGGGAGGAGCCCCAAAGGAACAGGCCCACCACAACGCAGAGAGAGAGTCACCATGGGACCTCCCCGTGGGAAAATACAGAAAAAACCCATCAGAGGGGAGCATCCGGCATCAGGACCATCCGACCTACTCAAGGGGACCCATGGGACATGGGCTGCTACCACTGTGGCCAAAAGGGCCACATACGGGCCCAGTGCCCTAGGCTCAGGGACAGACTGAGCAGACCGAACCCACAGAGGGTTGACTGGGTAGAGACCCAGCCCGGCGAGAGGCAGCATTCCCAGGGAATGGGGGCTGGCAGAGTACCACCTGCTAAGGAGGGAGGAAAGCTCCAGGCCAGCTCCTCTAGGGGGCTGGATGCTCCAGACTCAGGATTTTTGGTTTATACGGTAGGCGCGGGGCTGTCCCTCCGGAGAGAGTACCTTGTTCCCCTGGAGATGGATGGGAGGAAGGTCAATGGATACTGGGATACGGGCGCAGAGGTGACGCTGGCCCGGCCCGAGGTGGTGGCCCCAGATCAGGTGGTGCCCAACACCTACCTGACCCTGACGGGGGTGGGCGGAACACCAGTCAAAGTGCCCGTGGCAAGGGTACACCTGAAGTGGGGGGCCAAGGAGGGCCCCAAGGATGTGGGGGTACACCCGTATTTGCCCACTGAGGTATTGATGGGGGGGGACCTGGAGAACTGGCCAAGCAACCCCCAAAAGGCACTGGTTGTGACCCGCAGTCAGAGCCGGCGAGGGGCACTGCGCCCTGGCCTTGGGGGGGGGTGCCTTGCCTGAGGCGCAGGACCCTAACCTGGTGGGGAGGGAACGCCCAGGGACATGGCTCAGGGAGGCTGCAGCTTCAGACCCAGCGGGCGAGAAAGAGCAGGTGGCAATCCCTGTCCCAGCTGCTGAGTTCCAGGCCGAGTTGCAGAGAGACCCCTCCTTGTGGAAGATAAGGGGCCTGGCCGACCTCAATGCGGTACAGACCATGGGACGAGGTGGCCGGAAAAGGTTCCTGTGGGAGAAGGGGTTCCTGTACCGAGAATGGGCTCCCCCAGGGAAAATGGAGTCAGGGGGGATCAGGAGACAGCTGGTGGTACCCCAGAAGTATCGCCGCCAGCTGCTGTGCCGGGCCCATGACATTCCTCTCTCAGGGCACCAGGGAACCTGGCGTACCCAGCAGAGGCTGCTACGGAGCTTTTACTGGCCTGGGGTCTTTGTTACTGTCCGACAGTACTGCGGATCCTGTGACCCCTGTCAGAGGGGGAGGAAGGCCTGGGACAAGGGGAAAACAGCTTTAGGACCCTTGCCCAGCATAAAGGATCCTTTCCGGAGGGTGGCCAAGGTTAAAAGGGCGGCTCTGAACCAAGAGAGCCCAAAGCACAGACCTCCAGACTGGAGTGCTGGGAGAAGACCACAGCCCAGTTGGAACCCCAGAGGTATGGGGGTGGGAAAAGGGCACAGGCCGCATAAACCTTCCCACATGTGAACTGCGAGTGCCATCAAGCACCCCCGACCTAAGGGGGGGCGTGAAACTGGAGGGGCCTGGTGTAATTCTCACCAAGGAATGGGAGGGATGCGGGGGCATCCATGGGAACGGGGGTAGGTTCGAACTTCCCCGGGTCACTGGCTAAAGTGACCCTGCTCAGTTCGGTCTCGAAGGGGGGAGATGTGACGAACTGGGTCTGTTCTCACTGTGGTCTGTGAATGCTGACAGGGGAGTGTGACTAGGATGGTCTGCATCGGGGGAGGGGAGTCTGCCCGAGGGAACATACCTGAGTGTGTAACATGAGAACCCAGGAAGGGGTTGGAGGCCAGGTGACTCCTGAGCCCGGGAAACTGAACAAAGGCTGTGGGAGGGGTCGCTGAAGGCAGAGGGCTGGAAGCGAGCTGGAGAGATGGCTGGGAGGCAGAGATGGCTCTGACCCCCCAAAGGGGGGTGGGCTGGGATGGCCTGGGACCCCAAGCTGGACCTAACTGAGGGGGTCCCTGTTGTCTGTGCCTGCAAGACCTGTCTTGAACTGTATTCCTGTCATCCAAATAAACCTTCTGCTTTACTGGCTGGCTGAGAGTCATGGTGAATCGCAGGAAGCCGGGGGTGCAGGGCCCTGAGTCCCCCAATACTCCGTGACAGTGGCACCTTAGAGACTAACATTTATTTGAGCATAAGCTTTCGTGGGCTACAGCCCACTTCATCGGCTGCATAGAATGAAACACACAGTAAGAAAATATTTATACATACAGAGAACATGAAAAGGTGGAAGTACCTCTCAATAATAACTGCTGGCCCGGAGAGGCCTGGCTTGGCGTGGCAGGCGAGGGACAAGAAGAGGGGAGTCCTCGGGAGGGCAGGGCCCTCTGTGTCACTCACGAAAGGCGAGCTGCACCATTCCCCCCGCTCTGTATTTCAGCCCCACCACAGTCTGAGGCTGCCTGGGGCTGGGTGGGCCCCCTGTAGCCATGGGAGTCAGCATGGGAATAGAGCCTGAGACATAAGCCCTTGTATCAGAGGCCTGGTGTGAGGCCTGAACTAAAGTAGTGGTCAAGCTTTGCTGATAGAAAGCAAAGTGAGCAGAAGTCAGGCTCTGCCTGCTTGCACGCTCACAGAACCTGGCCAGAACAGGGCTGGTATTGCAAAAACACACTTTTCTAAGAGTACTAGGTACAGGACATGCACACAAACACATTGCAGAAGGGTGGTACCAGAACACCCTGATACCATGCTTGGTACAATCCCCCTCCCCTCCAAAGGTAATGAGAACACACTGACCTCTCCTAAAGATAAGGTCAGGATGACAGAGTGATGCCTAGAGATGTTTTGATCAAACCAACATGTCCAAGGGAATGGGTGGTAGCTAACCATGTCAGAGGGGCAATACGCAACTTGTTTGTATTGATGTATAAAATGAAGCCTCAAAGGGAGTGTCTCTGTCTAGCCTGGGGGGAACGGAAAGTTCCACCATTCACTGAGCTGGTCCATTCTTAGGGGAATAATACATGTATTAGTGGTCCGGTAGAGCCAGCAGGATACTAGTACTGTGCTTTGTCAACAAAAAACCTAGCCGGGTGTCTTCGTCCCTTAACGGATCTTGTTGTCATTGTGTGGTTCACTCGAGGTCCGCCGTGCCAGCTGTCTATGCAGGGCTGGGGCGGCACACAGAGAAAACACGCGCACACAGCCAAACAGCTAACAAGCCGGATGCAGATCTGAGATCCCAGCCCGGCCCTGAGTCTGAGGGGATGTGCGTCTCCAGCCCCTCCCTGCCGGGGGCAGCTGGCACAGTCACAGACCAGGCCTGAGGAGCAGGATGCACCAGCCTCGCCCCCACCGCTAACTCAGCCTGGGTGACCCTCCAAGACCCCTGGGGTGTAGAGCAGCAGCTGTGGCGGCAGTGAGAACCCTCCCCCTATTATTATGCTGGAGATGGAAATTTGTCATGTCAGCCGGCTTAGCCCGTGTGGTGCTTGGCACCAGACCCGAGTGATGGGGAGTAGAGGTGCCCGCACGCCAAAGAAGCGGGTGGAATTGAGAGGTGACAAGGTTGGTGAGGTGGCTGTCAGTGAGAGGAGCTGCCATGCCCAGGGAAAGATACTGGAACAAATGATTAAACCGTTTGTAAGCACCTGGAGGACAATAGGGTTATAAGGAATAGTCAGACTGAATTTGTCATGAACAAGTCAGGCCAAACCACCTTAATTTCCTTCTTTGACAGGATTGCCAACCTAGGGGATGGGGGCAGCAGTAGCCATGAAATACCTTGACTTTAGTAAGGCTTTGGACACAGTTCCACATGACATTCTCATAATGAAACTAGGGACCTGCGGTCTAGATGAAATTACTATATGGTGGGTGCACAACTGGTTGAAAGACCACACTCAAAAGAGTAGTGTAACAGGGTTGGGACTCGCCACCGCGGTGCCTCCTACTGGTTACTCCAGGAATTAGCTCCGTCCAGTGGAGCGTCCCCTCTCAGTGGTATCCCACCCGTTGTCTTGCCCTCGGTTGGCTTCTGAGCCCTCGTCGCTCACCAACTCGCGGCGTCCTCTTCAGGACCACTGCCCTCCGGCAGTGCCCCTTAGTCCTTCCACTCCCCCTTCCGGGGGAAGGAAGGGGGGTCAATCAGCAGTCTCTATGTGCAGCCACCGTAGTCAACAACACACCCCAAAGTCTAATCCCTCCTGTCAGGGATCTGGCATGGTTTATAATGGCCACTCCCTACAGCCAATGGCTGGGTGTACTACAAGGGGGTCCCCAGGCCCGCCCTCTACTCTGGGTCCCAGCCCAGGGACCTTCTGGCAGCACCCTCGCTGTCCTCCTTCTCTCCCCTTTATCTGTCCACTTCCCTGGGCCACTTCCCCTATGGCCCCTTGCACCCACTAGGCCCGTCCCTTCAGGGCCTACAGCCTGGCAGGCCTCCGGCTAGAGCTCCTCTCTGCTCCCTGAGCCTGGCCAGCACTGCGCTGTCCATGGTGCTGGTCTCCCTGCTCTGGAGACAGACCTGCCCCTTGTCAAAGACCGGGGACAGACTGACTCTCCGCTCCCTGAGCAGCCTTCTTATAGGGCTGAGCCAGGCTCTGATTGGCTGCCTCCAATCTGGGCCCTGATTGGCTCCCAATAAGCCCTTCTCCGATTGGCTCCCTGTCTGCACAGGCCCACTGGCCTGCTACAGCCCATACTCTCAGGGAGTGGGGCGGCTGCCCCAATGCAGGTAGTTATCAATGGTTTGCTGAAAATTAGGATGGTGTATCTACTGGAGTCCCACCGGGGTCAGTTCCGGGTCCAGTACCATTCAATATTTTCATTAATGACTTGGATGCGGGAGTGGAGAGTATACTTATAAAATCTGCAGATGACCCCAAGATGGGTGGGGTTACAAACACTTTGTAGGACAGGATTAGAATTCAAAAGTTAAGTTCTTGTGGAGTCCCCGTCACTGGAAGAATTTAAAAACAAGTTGTACAAACCCATCCAGCATGGTCTAGGCTTACTTGGTCCTGCCACGGGGGGGGGTGCGGAGCGGCCGGAGGAGGAGCCAAGGCTGTCCCCAAATGGAAGACCCCTGGGTGGCTGGCACCAGGCTCTGGGTCTTAGCTCATTGCCCTTGCCAGCCAGCAGCGTCCCGCCCCCTTCCCTGCCCCAGCAGGCTCCTCAAACCCCTTACAGAGCTGGGATCCAGCCTCTGGCAGAGGTCGCTGCTGGCAGGCTGGCCCTAGCCCGTGGTGGCCGACTGGCTGCTGCCCCCTCTCCTGGGGAGCCCTGTGGGTGGCTAAGGGCATGGACCGCAGCAAGAGACGCCCTGTGCCGCAGCCCAGCGACCGTGAGTGGCTGTGGGGGAGCATGGAGCAGCCGGACAGCGGAGGAGGCCAGCCAAGCCACTAGCCCATGTTTGAAGCACCAGCACTCAAACCCCACCGCCGAGGTTGGGACCCAGGGCTCTGGGCACTGCCCACCCTCTCCCCACTATAAGCGACTCCCATGTCTCCTGCTGTGCCAACCCTTGGAGCCCCACCAGCAGCTGCTCCTGGCCGGGTGTCCTAGGCCGGCTCAGCTCTGGTGCTGTGAGCAGGTCTCCCCCCCTCCCCGGCTCTGTGAAGCCGGTGTCAAAGGAAGGGCCAAGCTGAGATGCTGCTCGATGACAGCTAAAGAATTCCATCTGCGCAGGGGGACAAAGGCTCTGGGGCAGGGAGGGGATGGACGATTTTAGGGTGGTCTTCTCCTAGCAGGTCTGTGTCCCATTGGGGGCAGTCGCTTTCCCTGGTCCCCCCATTGGAAGCCAAAGCAGTTTGGGGAGGGAGCGCGGGTTCTACCCAGCTGGCGTGGGCAGGGAGAGCAGGGGTCAGCACAAGGCATCGTTGGTGCCATGCTGACCCCTGCTTGCGGGGTCTGGGCTGATGTGATCGGGAGTGATGGACGGGCTGTGGAGCCGGGCCGGCATGGCATTGTTTCTCCCGCCTTCAGCTGTTTTGCTCCTGTGCTGTCACCACTCCTGGGCTCCCCCAGTTGGAGACTATAAACCCGGAGTGACAAGATCCAGAGTGGAAGGGGGGCGAGGAGCGTGTCTGAGGCTGATAGGGAGCGAGCATGTGATTCGCTGGGGAGGGGGTGATCTGACAGCTCAGCATCTGCAGGGCACTGTCTGTTGGCAGAGGAGATAGTAGCAATAATAAGGACGCAGGGGAATGCTTAACCCGTGGCTGTCCTGCCCAGGATGGGGCGGCCTTGGAGCGTGGCACCTTCAGACCCCCTGGCCGCATAGGCGTGCACAGCACATTTCATGAGGGTGTGCACCCAGGGAGCCCCACCCTGCCCTAGTCCCGCCCCATCCACTCCCTCCTACTTCCCGCCCCCTGACTGCCACCCTCAGAACCCCCAACCCCCCCCGCTCCTCGTCCCCTGACTACCCCCTCCTGAGACCCCTGCCCCAACTGCCCCCAGGCCCTCACCCCCTATCTAAGCCTCCCTGCTCCTTGTCCCCTGACTGCCCCCCTAGGACCCTACCCCCTACCTGTCCCCTGACTGCCCCGACCATTATCCATACCCCTGCCCCCAGACAGACCCCCAGAACTCCCACGTCTATTCAACCGCTCCCCGTCCCCTGACAGGACACCCAGAACTCCTGACCCATACAACCCCCCCTGATCTCTGCCTGCCCCAACCCCTCTCCACACCCTTACCTCCTGACAGGCCTCCCCCCCAGAATTCCCAACTCATCCAACCCCCCACAGCTCCTTGTCCCCTGACCACTCCCTCCAGAGAACTCCCACCCTAACTGCCCCCCCAGGACCCTCCTTGCTCCCTGTCCCGACTGCCTTGACCCCTATCCACCCCCCACCACCTGACAGACCCCGAGACTCTCATGCCCCATCTAACCCACCCTGATCCCTGTCCCCTGACTGCCCCCGCCCCTTATCCAACCCTCCCCGGCCCCAGACCCCTTACCATGAGGCTCCTAGCAGCATGTTTGGCTCCGTGCAGAGCCAGACACGCTGCCCCACAGGAGCGGGCAGCCCCCCGCCCTTCAGAATGCTGCGTGCACGGCGGCATGGCTCCGATGAGTGGGGAGCATGTCTGCCTCCCAGTGGAGCCAAACACTGCCCCGCGGGAGCGCGCAGCCCCGGCCCCCAGAGCGCTGTGCGCTCGGCAGCATGGCTCCAGGGGAGGAGGGAAGGCGGGGGAGGGGCCGGCGGCTTGCTGCACTCGGCCAGGTGCTCCGGACCCCGTGGCTTGCCGCACTGGGAGAGTGGGGCCATTTGCCCACCCCATGGGCACGCCTATGCCTGGCCGGGACCCCGAGGGAGAGTGGATAGACGGAGTGGGCAGCCTCCCTGGGCCGAGGCAGTGCCGGGAGAGGGGGGCACTTTCCCAAAGGCCCCCCCTCGCAGCCCAGGGCTCAGCCCTCTCCGGGCCTGGGACACCCAGGCACAACATTCAGACACTGGGCTTCAAACGAGCAATCACCGGGGGGCGGGGGGGGGTTCGCTGAGGAGTCTGACCTGCTGCCCAGTTAGTGGGGGATGGGGCAGGGAGTCTCCTTTGAACCCATCTCACAGCAGGCAGCAAAGGGTTGGGCACTGGCATGGGAGCTAGGACCCCGGGATCTAGTCCTGCCACTGAGCTGCTGGGTAACTTGGGCAAGGCCCTGTCCCTTTGTTCCCTCTCTGTCTTTTCAGACTGTGGGACAGGGCCTGGCACAATGGGGCCCTGTCCGGCTCTCACTTGAGGCCGCTGGGTGCTGCGGTCACCCATGTCATTAACGGCACACTCAGACTGTCACAGGAACATCACTAAAACCAGCCTGTGATTGTGTCGCTAAAGCTTGGATCATGGTGCACCGGCACCCTTCGTGCTGCCATTTCCGAGGGCTAGAGTCTGCAGCCTGAATACCCAAGAGACAACGGGGGTGGGGGAAGGAACATCTTCTATTGGGAGAGAGCCAAGCTTTCCAGCCCCACTGAGCTCTTCGTAGGGCTGGGCAAGGGATCACAGCAAAAGGCAGGTGGGACAAATTGCTTAGCACAACACCCTGGGACCGACACGGCTCCAGCTACACTGCCTGCAGTCCTTGTAACGTGGGGGTGGGGGGGTAATTTGTGTGTTTTTACAAAAGCAAACTGAAAAAATTCCCTCATGTCCTCAGCAGGGCTGAAACCTTTAGGTCCATTGTGGAGGCCGCTGCTGCTTGAGCTAATGGAGTAACTGGTAACAGTAGTAGGTTGTCATCCCCTATGTGCACCAGTCCTAGAGGGCTTGGGCACACTTTGCCAGTGGGTTTCACGGGTATTTGCTGACAGCAGGATGGTGAGACTCAGGAGTCCTGGGTTCAATTCCAGGTTCTGGAGGGGCGTGTGCTCTAGGGGGCCCAGAGATTTCTGCCCCGTTCCAAGCTTGACCCTTTCTACATCATCCCCTCCAGCCTCTCCCTGACTCTTCCCTGTCCCTGCTCCTTGGCTCAGTCCCATTCTCCTTGACTCCCCATGTCAGTCTGCACTCCGCAAGCTTCTTGTCCCAGTCTCCTTGCCCAGCCAGTCCCAATCTCGCTTTCTCTCAACACTTGTCCCAATTTACTCTTTCCCCTCCCCTAGCCACCAGTCTGGCTCTGGTCCCTCCACATTCGAATCCTCCCCCAAACCAGCTGGGTGCCAGCAGGAGTCACTCAGAGCCTGTCTCTCATGCTCTAAGCTCTCGAATCCAGGGCCCGGCCCCACCTGGCCGGCCTGGGACAGCCGGCAGCAGCCCATTAGAGGGAGAGTCCGGTGTGGCTCTGTAGCGTGGGCTGGAGGGAGCCCGCTCGGGGCTCTGCGGGGATGGCGCATGCCTAGTGCGCTCAGTGCTAGCTCCCCACACTGTGGCTCCTCCCCGATTGCTATGGGCCTGCGCACTAGGGCTCTGGAAACGTCTGGGGGCGGGGGGTTCTTCTCAGCTCCAGACCCCGGGATCTGCTGCGACCTCTCACTGGAGCTCGGCACACTCAAACCGGGCCAGAGCAGCCATGCGCAGACAGGCCCTTCCCCAGGGCAGTGCCCATCGCCCCCTCAGCTTACGCAGCTGGTGCCACCGCAGCGGGTGAGGGTGCCAGACTTCCTCCCCGGCTGGTGTTGCTCCACTGGAGTCAGTGGGCCAGATGCCCAGCTGGTGTAAATGGGCCCCACTCCATTGGAGTCAGGATTTGCACTCGCTGAGGATCTGGCCCATGCTGTTTGCTGACGCTGCGTTGGGGTTAAAACGTGCACTCTGGAAAGGCTGTCGACGCCGGCATGTGAGCGAGCCCCTCTCGGCAGCCGTGTCCTGCAGGGGATGTCATGTCACTTCGTTGCCCAGCCAAGCATGGGGAACATGACTCACCCCGTGATCCCGGGGAACTGGGTGGGGAAGGGAGTTCTCCCTCGCAGTGCTGAGAGCACTTCCCCCGTGGACATTTGGTTTGTTTGTTTCAAAACAAAAAGGGTTTGGAGCGGGAGAGGACGTGACCTTGAGGAGGCGGCAGAGGTTGTGTGGACAGGGATTAGATTAGAAACTAAAAATTAAACTAGCCCCGCGTGGGGGGAGCGGGGAACCTCTGCAGCCCGCCAAGCCTGCGTCTGTGCGAGCAGGCTGCAGTGCACGGGCTCATTCGCACGCTTCCCATTCCCAGCACAGCCCCCCACACCCAGCGGGCTTGGGAATTCGACTGAGTTGTGCTCACCTGGGAAAACCCACTGGAGCCAAAGGATGCTGTTAAGGCTCCTCTGCCAGTAAAAATACTTTGCTTTTCCTTAGCTCCTGCCAGGGAAGGGTCTCAAAGCACTTGGCAAAGACTCACCTATTAAGCATCACAATCCCCCCTTTAAATGCACAGATGGGGAAACTGAGGCACAGAGCAGTGACGTGACATGCCCAGTGTCACGCATCAGGTCAGTGGCGGAGCTGGCAATAGAATCCAGACGCCTTGCAAAATGTGGCCCACCCAGGCAGGGGGAGAGAGTAAAATATGTCAAGTGTCCTGGGAAGTTCTGAGGGAGCAGCCTGTGTGTCTGGGGGGGGGGGGGGGGGGGTGGATTTCAGGACAGTCTGGCAAGGCTAATAATATAGACAACAGACTGGGCTGGGAATGGAGACAAGTTACAGAGCCAGATACTCAGCATGTGGCAATGGGTGCAGCTCCACTGAAGCGATGCAGGCCAATGGGGCTGCACAAGGAGCTTTTTAGCTTTCTAAACCCCGCCCCAAAGGGCTACATACCGGAAATGGAAGGAGGAGCATGTCCCCAAGGAATAGCACAAGTGTGTAGGGACCAAATCAGGAAAGCCCAGGCAAGGAATGAGTCACAGCTGGCAAGGAATGTTAGAGACAACAAGAGGTTCTACAACTCTGTCAGACAAACAAGAAAGCTCGAGGACGGTGGGGGTCTGTCCGCTGCTCAGTGGAGAAGCTGAGCTGGGAACGGAAGGTGATAGGGAGGTAGAGCTGCTCAATGGCTAGGTTGCTTCAGTCTTCTCACAAAAAATAACACGTGACTGGATGAGCAGTGAAGTTACCACAGACACTAAAGGGGAAGGGATGCCAGTCAGGAGAAGTGAAGAACCCATCAGAGAACTTCTCACCTATTTGAATGAATTCAGGTCAGCAGGGCCTGATGCTATGCACCCGAGGGTGCTGGAGGAATTTGGGAGCCACTGGCAATAACTGCAAACTCATGGATAAGCGCCAACTCTGTGGGTGCTGGAGAACCCACAGGGGAAAAAAGTGGGTGCTCAGCACCCCACCGGTGGGCCCCACCAATCAGCTCCTACCCCTCCCCCCAGCGCCTCTCACCTGCCTCTGATCAGCTATTCAGCGGAGGGCAAGAGGCACTGGGGGGGGGGGAGAGGGAAGAGCGGGGGCAGGAAGAGGTGGAGTGAGGGTGGGGTGTGCTCGTGGGAGAGGTGGAATGGGGCAGGAAGAGGTGGGGTGGGGGCGGGAAGGGACAGAGTGAGGTGTGGGTTTGGGGGAAAGGGTGGAATGGAGGCGGGGCCTGGAGCAGAGCGGGGGGGTCGACCACCCCCAGGGAAATCAGAAAGTCAGTGCCTGTGAACTCATAGATGACAGGAGAGGTGCTGGAAGCCTGGAAAAAGGCTAACCTAGTGCCCGTCTTTAACAAGCGGGAAAAGGAGGAGCCGGGGAACTATTGACCATTCAGCCTGACTTCAATACCTGGGAAGCTACTAAAGCAATGTATAAAACATTCCAATTGCGAATACCTGGAGGATGGAGGGATGATCACTAGCTGCCAGCGTGGATTTGCCAAGAACAAATCATGTCAAACCAGCTTGATTTCCTTCTGTGACAGGGTAACTGGTTTGGTGGATAGGGGGAATGCAGTGGACATAATATATCTGGACTTAGGGGGAATGCAGTGGACGTAATATACCTGGACTTTAGCAAGGCTTTTGACAAAGTCCACATGACATTGTGACAAGTAAGCTGGAGAAATGCGGGCTTGGCAGAACTAGCATGAAGTGGATACAGAATTGGTTAAACAACCGCAGACAAAGAGTAACGATTCCTGGAAAGATGTCAGATCGAGGGAGGACTCAAGTGGGGCTCTGCAGGGATCTGTTCTGGGTCCAGTGTTGTTTAATGACGTGGGTGTCGGAATAGAGAGAACACTGATCAAAGCTGGGGGCAGATGCTAATACTTTGGAGGAAAGAGCTAAAATTCAGAGGGATCTGATAAATTGGAGAACTGGGCTACAGACAACAACAATGAAATTCAGCAAAGACAAATGGACGGTGCTGCACTTCGGGAAGAAAACCAAACGCACCAATACAGACTGGGGGTAACTGGCTTGGCAGCAGCTCCGCTGAAAAGGGTCTGGGAGTTGTGGTGGATCACAGCCTCGGCATGAGTCAGCAGTGCCAGGCTGCTGCAAAAAAAGCAAATCCAATGTTGGGTTGCTGTGACCGGGCGCTCTCAGCAGCACCCTGATCACCGCCATTGCTCCAGCCTGGGGAAGGAGGCAGGCCCAGCTGGGGACAATTATACACTCTGTAGGGGATTGTGAGCCCCTGGGTGACAGTCCCTGGGTTTAACAAGGTAATAGGGGAGGAATCAGGAACCAAGGGGCAGCTCCACAGGGGCTCAGAAGGAGGGAGGGTTGCAGGGAAGCTGCCATTGCACAAGTGTTATTATGGAAGAGGGAAATAACGTGCCCCTTGGTGAACGATAAACAGTCCGGTGGGTTTGTGCCTGGGCAATGAGGTGCATGGGTAGCAACAGAGGCAGAGCAGGCAGGTCACAGGAGGTGATAGTACCACCCTACTCGGCACTGGGTAGGCCTCTGCTGGAGAGCTCTGTCCAGTTTTGGTCACCAATGTATAGAAAGGGTATAGAGCAGACGCGGGCAAACTATGGCTCGTGGGCCACATCCGGCCTGCGGGACCGTCCTGCCCAGCCCCTGAGCTCCTGGCTGGGGATCCCAGTCCCCAGCCCCTCCCCCGCTGCCCCCCTCCTCGTGCAGCCACGCCACCACGTGGCCACGCTGTAGCCCGCTGCTCCCGCTGAGCAGCGTGGGGAGTGCAGCTGGCTCTGGCCGGGTGTCGCGGCTGCGAGCTCCTGCTGCTGGTAAGGGGGCAGGGAGTGGGGGTGTTGGGTAAGGGAGCGGGGAGTTCTGGGGGCTGTCAGGGAGGATGGGGTGGTTGGATGGGGCAGAGGTTCTGGGGGGGTGCGGTCAGGAGATGGGGAACAGGGAGGGTTGGCAGTGGGAGTCCTGGGGGGGCTGTCAGGAGGCAGGGATGTGGATAGGGGTTGGAAGGGCAGTCAGGGGACAGGGAGCAGGGGGGTTGCATAAGGGGGTGGGATCCTGGGGGGCAGTTAAGGCAGGACTCCCAGGAGGGGGTGGTCAGGGGATGAGGAGCAGAGGGCGGTTGAATAGGGGGTGAGAGTCCCGGGGGGGCTGTCAGGGGGCGGGGGTGTGGATAGGGGTCGGGCAGTCAGGGGACAGCAGGGGGGTTGGATGGGGGCGGGGGTCCTGGGAGGGGGCGGTCAGGGGACAAGGAGCAGGGGGTTGGATGGGTTGGGAGTTCTGAGGGGGGCAGGAAGTGGGAGGGAGCAGATAGGGGGCGGGGGCCAGGCTGTTTGGGGAGGCACAGCCTTCCCTACCAGGCCCTCCATACAGTTGCACAACCCCGATGTGGCCCTCGGGCCAAAAAGTTTGCCCACCCCTGGTGTAGAGAAACTGGAAAGGATCCGGAGGCGACCAACACAGATGATCAAAGGGGTGGAATGCAGCCGTACGAGCAAAGGCTGGTGGAACTGGGTATGTTTAGTTTGGCAAAGAGGAGACTAACGGGGGGACATGATAGTGGTCTTCAGATACTTGAAAGGCTGCCACAAAAAAGATGGAGAAAAGTTGTTCTCTTGCCACAGAGGGCAGGACAAGAGGCAGTGGGGTCGAACTGCAGCAGAGCAGGTGTACTCACTGCAAGAACAGGAGGTCAATGGAGCAGATACCTCGGGAGGTCGTGGAAGCTCCTTCCCTGGAGGTTTTCAGAAGGAGGCTGGAGCCATCTGCCTTGGATGGTTTAGACCCAACAAATCCTGCATCTTGGCAGGGGGTTAGACCGGATGACCCTTGCGGTCCTGTCTAACCCTAGGGGTCTATGTCTATGACTCAATGCTTGCCAGAGCAGCTCGGCACCTGGCCACAGGGTGCTTCAATAGCACAGGTGGGAAACGCGTCACACAGCCTGTCACACAGGAAGTGCTGTATGTTGCATGTGCGCATGCACATGTGCATAGCTGTGCACTAGAGCCCCCCCTCGCACACCTCCCCCCGACACCGAGCTGCCCTCTCGCAGACATATCCTCATTCCACAGCCCAGCTCTACCCATTCCCAGCAGAACCGCCCCCTCCCCCCGTGCCATTCTCAGCAGAGGGGTCATGAGGAGCACTCTTCACTTGGTCCCAGACCCCCCCTCTGCTCCTGGCCCCACCCCCACTCCACCCTTTCCATGAGGCCATGCCCCTGCCCCACCCCCATTCCAATCCCTTCCCCAAAGTCCCCGCCCCAACTCCGCCCCCTCCCTGCCAATATTCCAACTCCTTCCCAAAATCCCCGCCCCGGCCCACCTCCTCCCCTGAGCATGCCACATTCCCACCCCATTGCCCCCACCCCCGAGCGTGTTAACGCTGCCAAACAGGCAGGCGGGAAACACTGGTTGGTAGGTGGAGGAGTGGGGACACGGTGCGCTCAGGGAGGGGGAGGGGGAGGAGAGCTTGGCTGCCAGTGGGTGCAGTGCACCCACTAGTTTTTCCCTGGGAGTGCTCCAGTCCCGGAGCACCCACGGAGTTGGCACCTATGGTCCCAAGCATATGTTGCCCTTTCTGAGGAGCTAACCAAGGTTTGGGGCTCTGGACATTCCGGCTGGGAGCAGAAATCAGTGATCGTCAGGTATTGCTCTGATGCAGTTGTATTTACTTGCAAAGACTGTACGAAGTCCTGCTTCTCCAAACGCAGGAGAACCCAACAATAAAGGGAGCAGCTTCTTAGCCGACAGCCTCAAGCCTCTTTAGCCTACAGACCCAAATGCTGGTTCTAGGGTTGCCACCCGTCTGGGTTTTACGGGACAGGCCGGTTTTTGGCCTGTGTGCGGGTGCCATAGGATTGCCAGGTGCCCAGTTTTTTACTAGGAAGTCCAGGCGAAAAGGGGACCTGTCAGTGTGTGGTCAGATGTACTGACAGACACCAGAAGTCTGGCTACCATGGGGCGGGAGGAGGCGCCGGGTCATTAACGTGCACCACACCCTGCTAAGCCAGGGCCGCCTCCTACCTGCAGACGGGCTCCTCGCTCCTCGTCAGACTGCAGCAGCTCCCGTCCCAGCCCTGCAGTACAGGGAACACAGCTGGGGTGGGGGGGAGGTGGAGACGATCCAGCTAGTGATTGGGGAGGCAGGAGAGGAGCCAGCGACAGGGTAGAGGTCTTGGGGGAAGAGGCGGAGAAAGGGCAGGGTCTCGGGGAAGAGGCAGGACAGGGGGCAGGGCCTCGGGGGTCTGGGTACCAGCAATTAGAAAGGTGGCACCCCTAGCTGGTTCTCCAGCTGCTCCCCAAGTCACACTGCGCTCACCACACGCAAGCTACTGCCTGGCTTTCTTGCTTTTTGCCTTGGCCTCTCTGTTCTTGCCTGTCCTCCCTTCCTCCGTGTTTAGTCTCCCCCACCCCCCTGCTAGTACTCAGCGGCAGCCCTCTGCCCACCAGCCCCTGCCCTCCAGCCCAAACTCCTGGCCAGGTTCACAGCCCCCTTTCGAGTTAGCTGGGGGGCTGGACTGATTCCCCTGACAGTTATGTGCCTTGCAGGCTGCGTTCCCTGAGAGACGCCGTCCCCAGCTCAGCGTCACGCGTGGTTCTTCCCGGTCTGGGTTAGGGCCCATGGGCGGCAGGCCGGGGGGAAGAGAAGCTGGCTGTGTGGCCCCCCATTCCTGCCCTGCTTCAGGGACTAGCCTACCCTGTCCAGCCTGCCCTCGCTGCGTGTTGTGCAGCACACCCCTGGCACCCCGTGGAGGGTGGAGGGCGCTGTCCTGCTGCAGACACAGGCCCAGCTCTTCGCCCTCCTCCCTCACTGGACAGACTCCTGCCCCCTGGCCTCCTCCTGCGTGTCCTCGGCTCCCCCTCTGTCAATGTGCAGGAGTGCTGGGCAGAGCCTGGGCGTGCGGGGAGGGCGATGCACGGTGTTCACACCACGGCTGGTTGTGTTTGAAATGACCCCTGCTGTACACGAGGCAAAGGAAGGAACTAAATTACATCCCCCCTCGCCCCCGCGGTGCTGCTGGCACCGATCCCACAGAGCCCGGAGCTCAGCTGGGGTAAGCCAGGGCAGGTTCACTGACGTCATGGGCGTGACGCCCATTGACAGCAGCTGAGGACTGGGCCAACTGTCGTTAACCCTGCTAGTGCCTAGGTCCTGACGGGCTCCCCACAGGGCTGAACTCACTGCCCGAGCCAGCCACAGTGAGGACGCCCCCTGGGAAGAGTTAATGCAATTAGCACCTTGCCTGTCTCTAGTGCCTTCCGCCTAGGCTCACAGACCCTGGGGGATGGTCAGTGTCATCACCCACATTTTACTGAAGGGAAACTGAGGCACGGAGAGAGGAAGCAGTGCTCCCCAACCAACCTCAGGGAGAGTGTGACGGAGCCAGAAGAGGAATGCACAGGTGCCAGTGCCAGCTCTAACCTCTAGCCAACACTGTCCCATACATCCGAGAGAGAGGGTCTTCACCTTGGCTCTTCGCCCTCTCTGCTCTGGGTTTCTTTGCTCATTTCATGCCTTGTGGAAGAATGGCCTAGGATGGTGGTTGGGGCCGTTCAGCCAGGAGGGCTGCATACAGCCGAGGACTCGCGCCGGCGCCGCTCCAGGGTGGGGCTGTAACAACGCCCAGCAGCACGGCACCAGGGCCGGCTCCAGGCACCAGCTGAGCAAGCTGGTGCTTGGGGCGGCAGATTGTTCGAGGTGTCATTCCGCCCAATCCTAGGGCGGCACAGCCGCTGTTTTTCTTTTCTTTTTTTGTTTTGTTTTGTTCCGCTCCAGCCACCCTGTAGGAGGCGGCAGCGCGGAGAACCAGAGCGCCCTGCAGGGCAGTCCTCTTCCTTCCCTCCCCGCCGACCGGAGCGGAGCCCTCGCGGCAGGCGGCAGGAGGCGGCGCACCGGGAGGGGCCGCGTGGCAGCGCCCCTGCTGTAGCCCTGGCCGCCCCCTTCTCTCTCTCTCCCGCCCGCTCCCTTGCCCTCCCCCTCTCCTTCCCTTCCCCCCCCCCCCAGCCGGGTCCCCTGTACCCGCGCTTTTTTGCTTTGCCGTTCTGGCCGCCCCGTTTTTTGTTTTTGTTTTTTGCTTGGGGCGGCCAAAAAGCCAGAGCCGGCCCTGCATGGCACTGAGCCGCCACGTCAGCAGTGCGTGGCCAGGGGATCTTAAGACAGACAAGAGGAACTGGAGAGACAGGGAGGATCTCCCCTCTCCTTGTGCAGTGCGTGTCGGGACAGTGATCAGCACGTCACTTCTCATTCTGCCACAGGAGCTAGTGGGGCACTGACCCAGAGAGAACAGCACCCCCCCCCCCCCCCCCCCCGAGCCTTC